>NC_088920.1:17020000-17095000 GCF_038396675.1 Hydra vulgaris | reverse complement strand
AAGTACCAATTTCACTAAAAGATAGGCTACACCGTTTTCTAATATAGTGTAACCCTAATCTTCCATCATTCATAGTATTTATATATATATATATATATATATATATATATATATATATATATATATATATATATATATATATATATATATATGTATATGTATATATAGTATAGTATATATATATATATATATATATACTATATATATATATATATATATATATATATATATATATATATATATATATATATATATATATATATATATATATACATATATATATACATATAAGTATATATATATATATTAGGGGTATTCGAAATAAGTAAATTTAAATCTAAAAAACCGTACACCCTAAATTTGGGGCAAATATATAAAAAATGAGCCTCACAAAGTTTGAGCGCTGTCCGTTTACTTTTGACCCCCCTCAAGCTAATAATTTAGGGGAAAATTGACCGAAAAGTGGTCGTTTTTTGGGTGTCTTGAGGGAGGGGGCAATATTTATTTTTTTCAAATTTTTTTTTTCTGCTATATATATATAGGCCTATATTTTTGTTTAAAAATATATGGTTTTTTCCTTACTTCTCAAAAATCTATGTCTGGTGATATTAAAAATCATGAATATTGGTATATTTTAAAATATATTATCTATAATGCCTAATGTTATATACATATATATTATTGTGTAAATTCTGATAGTTTAAAACTTTGAATTTTTCTAATAAATACAGATTAGTACATACAATAAACATTAAAAATGAGTGAAGCACAACTTAGGTCAATGAAAAAGAAACTTTTTATTATAAAAGAGGCAAAACCAGCTATATTAGGTATAAACATTTTTATTAATATTGGAATTATAATGAGTCATTAGTTGCTAAAAAACTTATTTTATTTATGAAAAATAAATTTTTCTATTTAGATATACAACTTCCAACAGGCTTGGATATATTTCAACATTTAATATATAACCAACAATGTCGATCTGTATCAATATCAAGTATTATTGCTTGTCCCCCTAAAAAAAAATTTTCTAGATGTTCGGAGAGTTGTTGTGAATGTATTTTGTCTAAAATCAAGAGACCCTGGATTAAAGCTGGATTTGATGTGTTAACTGATTTAAGTTTAATTAAAAAACTTTTTAAATTGCATAAGTCCTATTCCAACTTGAAAAAAAAACGCAAAAAGGGGAAATAGTGGTGATTTGGCTAAACAAAACGAGTTTAAGATTGAAATAAAAAAAACTTTTTCGGGCTGGTAATTCTAATCTCAAAGACACAATCAGTAAAGATAAAAAAAGATCACTAAAAGACAAGATTGAAGATCTAAAATTTCTTGAAGATCAGGAAAATGAAAGAAAGTTTGTTATTGGTTCAGAGGATATTAAATATAGAAAAAAGGTATTCAATACTTTTAATTAATTACTTTAGCTCTTTCTCAAGCTCTGTTAATTACTTTTTCCACTAATTTTAAAATTAAAAACTAAAACTACATTTTTTCTGTTAATTAGGCACAAAAAAAAGCATCAGGAAGAAAAATCGTTTACAGCCTAAGACAATTCTAAGCGATGATTCTTCAATTGAATCTGATTTCGAGCCAGGTGATTAATATCATATAGAAGTCTCTGAAAACCCAGACACAGTAATTGGGAAAATTCCAAAAGATGTTTTTCCTGGTAATGTTTCACTTACTGCTACAGCCTGTAATATATCACCAAATGTTTTACAGAAGATTACAAATGCAATTCTATATCAATCAGGTGTTGATCTTAAAGAAGTTAAAAGCAGTCAGGCTACCGCATATAGAAAAATGAAAAAAGAAAATGAAAACATGGCGAAAATTTCAAAAGAAGATGTTAAAGCAGCCATAGACGCATCTCCATATCCATGTATAATTCATTTTGATGGGAAGACCTTGTTTAAGCTAAACAAAGGAAAAATGTTAAAGAGGGATAGAATGGCTATTTTAGTTAACATTAATGGACAGACTTACCTACTTGGAGTACCTCCACTAGCGTCATCCACTGGTGAAGATCAGTTCTTAGCTGTAATGAACTTAATTAAGGAGTATCAACTTACATCAAAAACTAGAGGAATATGCTTTGATACAACATCATCCAACACTGGGACGAATAAAGGATCAGTTTCCAGAATATCTCAAGAACTGGATAAGTATCTCCTCCAAATAGCATGTAGGCATCATGTGACTGAATTAAGAATGCTTCACTTTTGGAAATTAGTGACCAATGAAGAAACTAGTGGAACTGATAATCCTCTTTTCAAAAAGCTTAAAAATATTTTTGAAGAACCTAATTTTAACTATAATTCAGTTCTACTGTTACGGTTTGATTGGAATAAGGTTAAAAGCAGTTTTTTTAGAAAAGGCAGCTATGAAGTCATTAACATTTTGCAAAGCATACATTCGTAAACCAGATATTATAAGAGATGATAGAAGTGAGCTTGCAGAATTAGTTGTCACGTACTTATTTTCTATAACATATAAAGTAAGAAAAACTGGTGCTATTCATCATGCAAGATTTTTAAGAAAAGCAATTTATTATCTAAGGCTTCGGCTTTTATCCAATCAACTTATGTTTGTTCAGGAAAATGATAAACTGAAAATTGAAATTAAGCTTATTACAGAATTTATTGCTTTTATGCAAAATGATATCTACAATCTGAGGATGTCATCAAAGCTCCTTTTCTTGACATTACAGCCATACATCAAATTCATCTGTATAAGAAGGTACAAACCCAATAGCTGTCGATGCTGTATTAGAGTCTCAGTATAAACACTGTTGGTATTTGGATTCAAAAATGATACCTTTAGCTTTGCTAGATGATGAGTTAGCATCAGAGGAGAAGGCAAAATTGCATCAGCAATTCTGTCATTTGATATGCCTAGCTCTGACTATTATAAGCCTGAGAATAAAGTAAAGCAAGATATCAAGGAAATTTATAAAATGAATACAAAAATTGGGAAAAAACCACCATCCTTGTCTGCCTTGGTTGATGTCTTTTCTTACCTGATTTTTGACATGACTGGGTTTGATAAGCAACGAGTTCAAGACTGGTTCTCACTTCCACCAAACTATTGGCATACTCAGTCATGCTTCAAAAGTTTTCAAAAATATGCTGAAACTTTGATTTTTGTTAAAGCCTATTTAGAACGGTCAATAGGTATGATGGGGCAGTATATTCACAGATATTCTGATGAAACCGAAAAGCACAACAGATTGCTAGCTGTGGACAAAGTTCGACCTGCATTACGATCACAAGAACAAAAATCAGGTACAATTTCAAGGATTAAGTTTAATAATAAACTTTGTGTGATGCGAAAAAAGTTAAAGAGTTAAACTTAATTATTATTAGATTAGTAAATTTTGTTTCTGTTATAAAACCTGAATACAAGTTTATAATTTTATTTATTCTTTCTCATTTTGGTTTTTCAATATAGATAAATAGTGTTTTTTTCAAAATAGATAAACAACATTGATGAGGTCACAACCAATAACTGTTCATTCTTTCTGGCAAAATAAAGTTGGTTGCTCCCGCTGGTATGTCTTGGGAATAGTTAGAGAGGCCTAGTGTGTAAATGTTAATACACACAAGGCTTATAAATAAATAAATAAATAAATACATATATATATATATATATATATATATATATATATATATATATATATATATATATATATATATATATAACTTTAACTGCAAAAATTCTGATTTTCAATACCACCAAACATAGATTTTTGAGAAGTAGGAAAAAAACCATATATTTTTAAACAAAAATATAGGCCTATATACATATAGCAGAAAAAAAAAATTTGAAAAAAAAAAAAAATTACCCCTCCCTCAAGGCGCCCGAAAATTACCACTTTTCGGTCAATTTTCCCCTAAATTTTTAACTTGAGGGGGGGAAAAAAGTGATCGGACAGCGCTCAAACTTTGCGAGGCTCATTTTTTATACATTTGCCCCAAATTTAGAGGGTATGGTTTTTTAGATTTGAAAATTCACTTTTTTTGAATACCCCTAATATATATATGCATATATACATATATATATACATACATATATATATATATATATATATATATATATATATACATACATATTTATATATACATATAATTTAATTATACATATATATATATATATATATATATATATATATATTATATATATATATATATATATATATATATATATATATATATATATATATATATATATATGTAGAATTCCATGTGTATGAAATATTTGATCAGATCAATGGAGTTGCCATTGGAACTCCGTTAGCTCATGCTTTAGCTAACTATTTATGAGTCATCACGAAAACATTTGTTTACAAAACAATAATTGCAAAAAAGTAGTTTTATACAAAAGGTATGTAGATGAAACTTTTTGTATCTTAGTATCTAACACTCTAACCTCAAACTTACTATAGAGAAAGAAGTTGATCACAAATTGATTTTTCTTGATATAATGAATAATTCTGTAAATAATAAATTTGATACTTCAACGTTTTATGAAAAAACTTACACAGGTTAACTGACTAATTTTACCAGCTTCACTAATATTAATTATAAACTAGGAATCATTAAACTCTGATTGACAGGGCCTTCAAAATCAACAGCAACTGGGTAAGTTTTCATCTAAATGTTGTAAAAACTAAACTAAATCTCCAAAAAAACTCTTACCCCTTAAACTTCATTGTTTAAGGGGTAAGAGTTTTTGTTCTCTTACCTCACACTTCAACACCAAGTAAATAAATATATTAAAAAAATATTGCAACGATAATATAAAAGCAAGACTAGATTTTACACCTTTTAAAATAAGTAGTATGTTTACATCAAAAGACCCATTACCCTCAAATTTAAAATCCTTTGTCTATAAATTTGTATGTTCCAGCTGTAATGCTGGATACATTGGTGAACCCACCAGACACAACACAACAAGGATTTGAGAATATTTAAATTCAGATAAGGCTTCCCATATTTACAAACATCTCAATTCATCACAAAAATGCAAAAATTCAACAAATTTTGATTGCTTTTTCATTATTGACAGTGCCAACTAAAATCATACACAACTAAAATCATATACTATTACTATAACAATATAATTTCTCAAATATCTTACTTTTTCTTATTTTGTTTATTATTAACTACTCCACACCTTTTTTATAAACTTATGTAAATTATAATTATATTTCTAATTTCTAATTTTGAAAAGTTTAAATTGGGTAAAATGTCACCAAATTACCTAACTAAAACACCATCATTTGTTGAGTAAAATTAAAAACAGAAAATTATAAACAAAATTTAACGCCACTAGCAGAACTGAGAAAAACCATCATAAAAGTAAAGAATAGAGATAATAATTATATAGTTATTATCTCTATTCTTTACTTTTATGATGGTTTTTCTCAGTTCTGCTAGTGGCGTTAAATTTTGTTTATAATTTTCTGTTTTTAATTTTACTCAACAAATGATGGTGTTTTAGTTAGGTAATTTGGTGACATTTTACCTAATTTAAACTTTTCAAAATTAGAAATTGGAAATATAATTATAATTTACATAAGTTTATAAAAAAGGTGTGAAGTAGTTAATAATGGGTGTTATAAAAGTTAGGTTGTTTGTTGTTCTATTGGTTAGGCAAATTGACATTTCTACATGTCAATTATCTCAAAAAGAATATGTTTTGGTTATGTTTTCTTGTTGGATCATGCAAAATTTATCCAGATTTAACTAAGTTATACTGCTTGTATTTTTCATACCATGGTATATTTTTGTGCATTGCCTATGTTCAAGTGTATTTCTGTGCATTGTTTATACTGTTGTATATTTCAGTTTAATGTTAGTATGTGTATTTTTGTGCCTTGCACATTTGGAATGCATTTTTTTTACTTTGTTTATATTTTCTGTGCATTATTGCTTATTTATACTGACATTTTTTTTGTGCATTGCATATATTGGCATGTATTTCTGACTATCTTTTCATATTTTCATGTATTTCTGTGCTTTGCTTATAATGACATATTTGTGTCTATTGTTTATATTGCTGTGTATTTTTTTTTCTTTTGAGGTGTTGTTGCTTATTTTTACTTACTACAGTATTATTATTATTACTTCTTACTATATTATTGATGTTATATTGCATATTATTATATTATATTCTTACTATATTACTTCTTTCTACTGCTTTTTTCATGATTTTCTGAAAATATGGTCAGGAATTGAAAAAGTAATCTCTCTTTCAGGCAAAAATTGAACTATATTTTGGATTTAGACAGGCTTTATCTATATTTTTGATTTAGACAGGCATGAAAGATTTTATTGCTGCTTGTAGATTTGAAGTCAAGCTTCAATCTACATCATGATTTTCTTTTTCTTTTGCATTTTTATTTTTTCTTTGACTAATTGAAACCATTTCATTTTCATTTTTTGCTAAATCTAACTCAAATCATTTGAATAATCTTTCCCAGTGTTGCTAAGAAAATGGAAAATACTAAGGAAAACAAATTTCTATTAACAAATGTGAAAAATCTATGCAAAAAGATATTGTCTGAGCTAAGATCCATTTTTCCCAGATTACTAAATACCATATTTTATACTAAAGGTTTAGATTAAATGCGATTGAACTTCTGAGATAAAATAAATACCATATTTTATTCTAAAGGTTTAGAATAAATGTAATTTTAGCGTTAGACTTTTTAGCAAAGATTTTGTGTAACAACAAGAAGCCATTAAAGAATAAATAAAAACAAAAAAAAACACAAAAGACATTTTTTTAAAAAGTCTTTTTTGTAAAACAAATGAAAAAAATGATTACAATTAGAAAGTTGCACAAAAAGGAAAAGAAAGTTAGATAGAGTTAAGCATAACTTCAAAACGAGCACAATTAAGAAGCAAAAATAAGTGAATAGAGTTGTCTGCAAAATGAGTCATAATGTTAACTAAGTAAGAGATTGAAAAAGTCAATAACTTTGAGCTCTTAAGTCAGCAATAATATTTCATTTATAACGAGATTATCTGAAAGATAAAGAGAAAGGACTTGGTCAATTTGATCAGAAACAAATCGGTAAAAAGTGTAGTCTTGGGAATGAGGATAATAAAGCACAAAAACGTAATTGAATGAAGAGGAGCATGAAATTAAATAAAAGAACAGTCAAGATTTTACAGACTGATTTTGCAATAGATTTTAAAATATAACCATATTTTAGGAACATACCGAAAACACAAAGACAAAATCTAAATGTCAATAACAAAGACACGTTAAAAATTCCAAATCTTGAAAGATATGAAAACTTAACTATACCTAAAGGTAACATCTAAACTTATTACCTAAAGGTAATAAGTTTAGATGTTACCTTTAGGGTAACATCTAAACTTATTACCTTTAGGTAACATCTAAACTTATTACCTTTAGGTAATAAGTTTAGATGTTACCTAAAGGTAATATAAACAACTAAAAATATAAACAATATAAAACAATAAAATAAATAGATAAAAGTGTAAGAAAAATAACTATAATTATTGTTCCAATAATACAAAAAGAAAATATACAATCCTAATAGTTAGAACTCTGAATTCTCTTTTTTTGACGCAGCTCACTAAAAAAAACCTTACCTCCTGAATTTAATAATCACACTCTTCCTGTTATCACAAATAAACAGGTTGATTACTGCTAAACATCCCATTCATCATTAAAAACTACAAGAAGTATAAAACATACTTGCTTCTGTTGCTATAAGAATGGTTGTTATTCACTAAAACTCCTCTGCAACTTTAAGTATGGACAGCATTTCTATCATAGCCTTATAATTACACAATTAAATTAACGATTTTAAAGATTTAACTAAACTCATTTATATGTTAGAATATGTACCTTTATTTTATACAAAGTTTATAAGTTTATTCGCAACAAGTTTTAAAATTTAATTTGTAACAAAGTTCTTTTTTTTTTAAATAACATTCATTTAGTAACCAAAAGACAGTTATGTCATGTATTTAAGTGAAAAACCAATTTCTTTATAATTCATTTTATTGTCCTGAAGAAAAAATGAGGTAGCTAAAATAAACTGAAAATTATTTATATATTACTGCATTCAAAACTGGAAATATTTTTTCTATTTTTATTATAAAAATAAAAAAGAAAAGTAATTTTTTGGCGCCCATACCACTCCAGCTGTAATAAAACAGGTTTAAGTTGGGTTCTTCCCTGATATATATATATATATATATATATATATATATATATATATATATATATATATATATATATATATATATATATATATATATATATACATATATATATGATTTTTATCCCGCATTTACAGCTGAAATTTTAGATAAAACAATAGACTTTGGAAAAATTCACACTGAAATTACAGACGACACTATTTGTCTAATTAAACATTGCAGAAAAACTTTACTCTACTTTAATAATGAGATGTGGAGGGAAAAAAACCATGCACGAATGCTTTGATGTAACAATGGGAAGTTACAACGGAGCAGAAATTTGTGAATTTGTAGGCTTATATACTTTAAATTCCCTAGCTAAAATAGTTCACTTTATTCTATTAGGCTTGTACCGCGATGGCTTAAAAATAATGCAAAAAAATCAGGGCCTCATCTTGATAAAGTCACAAAAAATATTATAGAAACTTTCAAAAACATTGGCTTCCAAATTGAAATAAACATTAAATTACAAATTGTGAATTTTCTTGATGTCACATTTAACCTCACGGAAAATTCTTATAGGCCATATAAAAAACCTAATGATGAATTATCGTATATTAATATAAATTCAAATCATTCCCCTCAAATCTTAAAACAAGTTCCCATTTCAATTAATAATAGACTAAGTCAAAACTCTTCTAATAAAAATATTTTTAACTCTTCCAAATGCATGCATAAAGATGCTCTTAAAGAAAGCGGATTTAGGAATTTCGAGCTAAAATTTGAAACAAAAATTGAAAAAAAAGAAAAATAGAAATAGAAATAGAACTTAGTTCAAACCTCCATACAGCAAAAATGTTTCAACAAACATTGGAAAAGTGTTTGTAAAATTAGTTGACAAACATTTCCCTCCCTCTAATAAATTGCACAAAATTTTTAACATAAACACTATTTAAGTAAGCTATAGCTGTACAAAAAATATTGAAAGAATTATAAAAGGCCATAATTTTGCATTGATTAATAAAGATGAATTTCTCAAAGAAAATATACTTAAAATTGTAATTGCAAGCAAAAACTTGACTGCCCTATAAATGGCAAACGCTTATCAAAAAATACAATTTACAAATGCATTGTTTCCTCGCAAAACAGCCCTGATAAACAATATATTGGCTTAACCGTAGTGCTCGCTAAGTGCTTGCTTCATAAGTGAGAGGTTCCGAGTTCGATCCCCACCACGTCCCTGGTAGTACCGCGCTCAACTTGTTTCTCCGCGCAGCGGCCTTGTTCGCCAAGGTTTGTGTTTCGGAGTTATAGAGTTGAGAGAGGGTTATAGCCACTATTAAGTAGCCTCCTCATCTGTAGTGGCCTTCTTGGCCTTGAGGAGGTAAATAACAAAAAAAAAAAAAAAAAAAAAAAAAAAATGAGGGTAAATGGAAAAATCGTTATGCCAACCACAAACAATCTTTTAAACATAAAAAATATTCAAAAGAGACTATGATGTCTGAATATATTTGGCAACTAAAAGAAAAAAGTATTAATTTTAAATTGAACTGGTCTATCCTAAAAACAGCGCCTGTCTATAATAACAATTTCAAAAAATAAATATTATGTTACAAGAAAAATTTGAAATTATTACTCATTTAGATCAAAAAGATTTACCGAATAAAAAATCAGAATAAATTTCTAAATGCACACATAAAAATAAGTTCTTTTTAAAAAATTATAAATACAAGTGACCAGTCCAAATTTATTTTAATTCTAAATAATATATATATATATAATATATATACATATATATATATATATATATTATATATATATATATATATATATATATATATATATATATATATATATATATATATATATATATATATATATAATACATATATATATATATATATTATATATATATATAGTATATATATATATATAATATATATATATATACATATATATATATATATATATATATATATATATATATATATATATATATTTATATATATATATATAAATATAGAAAGAGAGTGCATAATGTTTTAAAAGAACAGAGCCATAAATTAGTAAAATTACTTATCTAAATTTAAATTAACAGCTTGTTTCTCCGTTAGTAGGTTTATCAGGAAGCTTCCTGATGTATCTACTGATGGAGATACAAGCTGTCGAAGAAAATTAGACAAGTGTTTTTACTTATTTATATATTAATATAAATTAGTAAAAACACTTGTCTAATTTTCGGAATTAGGAAAAACGAGGTCGGCAATAATTTGCCCACTCAATCTTTTTGAGGTTGGCAGCAGGTCAGCAAAAATTATTTGATACAAAGGTCTTACCATAAAACATAGAAACGAGGTCGGTAATTTTTTGCCTACCTCAAACACTTTTAGGTCAGCAGTTAGGTCGGCATTGCCGAATGGCGACCCTAATTCCGAGGGTTGATGTGTGTATGTATGTATGAATTATTCCAGAATGAGTCTGGTATATCAATGTACGTTTTACCATAGTTTAATCGAAGCTTACAATTTTTATCACTAATACAAGGAACCTTTCTTGGAACGCGACTCACTATTCCTTGTCTTTTAAGACTTCGAATGACTGTTTTTGGACTAATTTTAACCCCCAAATCGTTTTCTATTTTGCAAGCTAAAGTTTTGGCACTTACAAAACGATTTTTCTTGATTGTGGAAGCTAAGCTTCGTTCAGCACGCTTATTCAGTTTTTTTGGACGACCACTTTGGGGTAAATCAGCTAATTTTCCTGTTTTTTTTTAACTTGTTCATAATTGAAGAAACTGTGGATTTTTTAGAATCAACAATTTTTGCAATACAATTTAACGATTTTCCTTCATTCCAATGCTTAATTATTAGCTTACGAATTTCTACATTGGTCTTAACCCATTTCGAGCTCATTTTACTTTTTTTTAACCAAAAAATTCATTTAAAACAATTGAAAATAATCTTAAAGTGTTTATAGTTTACTTTATTTTCAAAAATGTATGAAAAATGGTCACATAACGGTTTGGAGTTAAATAAATATTAGTGTACGCTAAGTGTACAATAACTTTTGTCATCATCTTTAATGTACTTTTTTCAAATTTTCAGCCTAATTCTAATGTTATTTCAATATAAATTCTAAAAAATTCATAAATTAACAAAATAAATACTATTAAAAAAAAATTATAAATAATTTTCATTAAATATAGCAGAAAAATTGTGTCTATATTGAATTTTTTTTTTTTTTCTTAGCGTACGATAACTTTTGTCACACAGTGTATATATATGTGCATAGTGAAATAGCCTTCTGCAAGAGGCTTCAGTACATGCATCAACTGACAAATAGCCTGACTTGCAGTGGAGTGCTGCTACATTGACTGAGATTTAGGATGGGGCAGCAATCTTTTGATACATTTTTCTTTGTTTTCTTCTTCTTTTTCTAAAAAAATCCGTATCGATATAGAAAACCAAAAAAAGTGAGAAAATGCTCACAAAAATATGCTATAGTAGATTTTTATTTACTTTTTTTTACTTCAATGCGTTTTTATTAAGTAATTAGTTAATATAAATTAATATAACTAATAACACTGGAATTTGAAAATAATAATTATTAAGAAAATCTTTTTTAAAAATTTTTTTTTACAATTGGGCTTAAAAGGAGAAAATATTTTTTCTTTAGATTTAATTCTTTTGAGCTTAATTTTATAAAACTGTGTCTTGAAAATTCTAAAATTTCTATGTCTTCTCAATTTATTGAAATAAAAAAACACTGAATAGGTGGGGTTTACACATTAGCTAGGGAGAAAATCAAACTGATTAGAAGGATAATGAAGGTAAAACAATTTATAGAAAAAAAAAGCCCCACCTTTTCAGTGCTCTTGGGTTTAAACAAATTTAGAAAATGTAAAACATTTAAAATTAAACTTTTTTATTTTATTGACTATAACAGCCATAGTTAACAAAATTTATTCATAATTTTTTTCAGCCAAATAATGTTTTACAGACAATAAAAATTTTTAGGATTTAATTCAAAATTAAATTTCTTGTTTTACAAAATAAATGTAATTTTTTTTCTTTAGAAAACTACAGTTCTTATGTTTTGTTCTTTTTTACATATTGATGAGCTTATTTCAAATTTGAAGTTTCTTTGTCTACGCTATGCAACACTTTATTCCAAAAAATCATTTTCTATTTTTAAATGAAAAAAAATATTTTATGAAAATTAATATAGATAAAACGTAAGTTATAAATGTTTCATTTATAATTCACATTTATAAAACGGATTTGAAAACCATTTACTTTATTGGTATTGAGGTTTCAAAGTCAAATTTGAATGTCACAATTAATAATTTTTTTTTATTACACGTTAAATTATTACTGGTTTGACATTTTTTAGGGAAACTTAATATAATATAATTCAACATTTCCGTAAAGTTGAAACCATAATCATTTTAAATAATTCGGACATATTTATAACACAGTGAAATAACAAAAGGTGTAAAATGTAAAATGTCATACTATCAATAAATAATCACTGAAATAATTAATATTCAGCACCATTTTTACCATACTTTTTATAAACAAACAAAGCACATTGGCAAAAGGCTATAGTGTAGATGTTTTATATTTAGATTATGAAAAAGCGTTTGACACACCTCCTCATGATCTGATGCTCCACAAACTTTCTGGTTATGGTATCTCTAATATGCTTCTTAATTGGATAAATTCTTTTCTTTCTAAAAGAACACAACGAGTTGTCATGGGTTCCACCATTTCAGAGTCGTTACCAGTCACCAGTGGTGTCCCTCAAGGATCTGTTCTAGGACCACTTTTATTCATCTTATACATTAATGACATAACAGACCTAGTTAGCAATCCAATGAAGTTATACGCTGATGACAGTAAAGTTATTTCCACAAATTCTACACCTGAGAGCCCAGCTCTGCTCCAGATGGATATAAATCACATTGTGTCTTGGACTCTAACCTGGCGCTTACGACTTAATTACAAAAAGTGCCTTATCTTACACTTTAACAAAAGCAAAAATCTTAACCACCAATACTATATCTTGACTCAGCAAGGGAAGCAGCTTCTTGACTCCTCGTACAGTGAAAAAGATCTTGGGATTTGCATTTCACACAACCTCAAATGGGATACACACGTTGAAATAATATCATCAAAAGCTAACTCTGTTCTCGGTCAACTAAAGAAATCATTTATTTATAAAAATGCACAAGTTTGGAAGAGGCTCTACATATCGCTGGTCAGACCTCACCTTGAGTATGCTGCTCCTGTGTGGAATTATCTTTCTGCACACAACGTTAAAAAAATTGAAAAAGTCCAAAATCGTGCCACCAAAGCAATTCCATCTCTCAAAGCCTTATCCAGTGAAGCCAGATTAGCACACCTTCATCTTACCTCACTAAATGAAAGACGCAATCGAGGTGATTTAATCTACAACTTCAAGTTTATAAATAATTTAGAAAATATTTATTGGATTAACCCACAAATCGGCTATCCATCTGTGCGAATAACTAGAGGACACTCTCATCGTCAATGCAAAGAGTTTTTTAACGCTTCTGACCTCAATAACAATATGCGTGCTGTTTCAACTAGACTCAATTTCTTCCCTAACAGAGTAGTAAACAGATGGAATTCACTCCCACAAACTGTAATTGACTCTCGTCATCTCAATGAATTTAAAAATCGTTTAGACAAACACTGTAGCCAACACTAGTATTTAAGTTAATGTACCGAATTGCTGCTACAGCTCATTGTCTACTGGCAAAGAGCTAAAGGGTTGCTACCCCTTTCAAGCGACATTTTATTGTTCGCCGCAGCTTATCATTATTATTATTATTATTACATTGAAATGTGATTATTGCAAATTATTTTATATAAATGAGTATAGTAAATGTTCAGTAAATTTATATAAACTAAAATTACCTTTATTGTCAGAAAAGTTGGAAGATTCTGGAAACAAAAAACTTTCAAATTATGTTTAGATAAGGAGCTAATCCAAATAAATCATTATTTTTTTAAAGAAAAAAATCATTATATTGTAATCAATTTTCCTACCGTTAAATTGTTTTTTTTTACTGCAATTTTAAATCACATAAAAGGGATAATATTACTATATCCTTATACTTTTGTTACATACATATAAAAGGATTTTATAATAGTTTGTGGAGTCTATATAAAGTACTAATTGTGTTTTAAACTGTAGCTTTATTTATTTATTATCAGGTATATTATTTTTTAAATTTTCTTTTATTAAATAGATTCATATGTATATATATTCATATATAATATATACATATATAGTTTATATTTTTTTTAATTAAACACATTCATATATAAAATGAATCTTGAAAAACAAGGCGGTTGCACAGAGAAATAAGTTAAACATGGCAGTACCAGGGAAAAATTTTATAAGGTGTTTTTTTTTTATAAAAATAAGGATATTGGTTACCATAATATCTTCATCTTATTAAGTTTTAATTAAAAAATATAAATATTGTTTTCCTTTTGTCTGGTCTATTAGGTGCTTTAAAATTTATATATACATTTACCTATACAATAATATTTATATTTGTTAAAAATAAGCTATCAAATCTCAAAATGAAAAAATCTTATTTATTGTTATGATTTTATTTAAAATAATAATAAAAAAAAGTTAATATGCTAATTTTATATATAAAAAAATTCTTAGTGTATTCAAAATTATGTTGTGCATAAAATATATAAGGTTTAATTTTAAATCTCTTATTAACTAACACATAAAAAAATTAGCTGAAGCGAATGTAAATATAAATTTGAATGAAAACATAAATATCTTTTAAAATATTATGCAATAATCTATAGCATTGATAGCCAGACAAACTGAATTGCACATCATCTAGCTCATTCAAATAGAAACCATAATAACAAAAATAGCATCAAAAAAAAGCAGCTTGTATAGTTTCATGTAATTCATTAAATACAAATACCTTTAATAAAAAGAAACTTTTCCACAAAAAACTTTAATAAAATAGTAAAAAGATATAAATCAAAGTTATGAATAAATGTCAAATATGTCATAATATGTCAGTTCAGCTTTTTTACTATTTCCTTCAATAGCTATAAAACTTCCTCAAACTTTGAAATGCTTTTTGTGTCCTCGTCTATTTTAACAGCATTTGCTGTAAAAAGATAAATAGATGAGGACACAAAAATAGACATTTTTTGTCTTCTGTAAAATTTACAAAGTAAAATAAATGCAAAACAGAGAACATTACTAATTGACAGAGGATAAAGCAAAAAAAAAAGAAAAAAAGTTACAAAAAAATGTTTATACAAAACAGTAACGTGAATGTGTAATAAAAATCTAATGTCCACATCAGTTAAAAAATATATGAATATCCAATATTATTTCATTTTTTATTTGACTCATACTTGCTTTATGTGTGGCCTGAATTAGGAAGCAAACAAGTAATCCTATTACCAATTATGGACTGAACATCTTTTACATAACATTTCACCATGACCCTATGTTTCAAAGTACCATCAGGTAATTATTCGACAAGCAGTATGTTTACCTGATGATTTTCAAAAAATTGTCAACTTTGGAATACTTAATAACTCAAATCTTGTTTTTAACCTATACATCTAGTTACATTTTGATCTATTTTCTATTAAACTTGTAAAGATCAAATTTCCTTGAAGATATCTTAATGATGTAAACTTTTTATTTATTTTTCAATCCTTTTTTTTCTACTATTTATTTTCTTATTATATATTTTCTATTATTAATATTATACTATTTTTTATTAAATATTTCTTTATTTTTTATTTTTATAAATTTATCATTTGTTTTCAACTTTATTAAAAATATTATAAAAAAAACAAGTTTTATAAAAAGACAAGTTTTTAAAATTAAATTTAACTGATTTAAGTTTTGGTATTTTCTAACTGATATTTTGAATCAGGAAATAAAAAAAATTTACAAATTAAATTCAATTTTAGTTTTTATATTATGTTATACATGGTATTTACATCAAAAAAGAAAAGATACATTAACAAAAAACGAACTTATAAAGAGAAAAATTTACTCAAGTTTAATAATAAAAATCTGTTTTTCAGTATATTAAACTGAATTGCAAAAATAATTACTTGTTAATTCATCTACTTTTCTTACTAGATCCATTCTACTCATTTCTTTTAAAACTGTTTTCAACTGCTTAAGTGTTGGATTGTCATTCATTTGCAACCATTTAGTTAACATTGAATATGCTTTCTCATCACTTTTACTATTATCTTTATCAATATAGTCTAAATCATTTTCTTCAATATTTAACCAACGCCCAAGAGTTCTCCAATCTGCTCCGACACTATTACAAAACTTTAATTTAAACGCTCGGCTAAAAACAGTTGTTTCATCCTTTTTGAGATATGTAAAAAGTTGAGCCATTTTGATATTTCTACAAAAGAGTACAAGATTTAATATAATACCAGAATACATACTATGTAAATATAAATATATATGCAAATGTAAATGTATATATAAATATATTTATACATACATATTATTATAAAGCCTTTGGCAGGAATGGCAGACAATCACCTGCGCCCGCTTCAACAACTAGATAAGTCACTTTATATAGGAGAAAAAAAGTTTAGCAAAACACAGTAAAGCTTATTAATGACTTACTTTACTAATATTTAAAAAAAATAGTAAAAATAATCTAGCAAATATGAAATAAAATATTGCTGTCAAAAATATTACCTAATTACACAATAATGAAAAAATGGCAAAAAATCTTTATTTATTATAAAACTTTAGTAAGCAACTTTAAGATAATAAAATTAAAGATTAAAGATATTTTTTTGATTGTTTTGGTATATTTATTTTAAAAGAAATGTAAAAGTTTAAAAAATTTCATTGAAAAACATGTTAAAAAAAATTTAAAAAAAGCTTAAATAGTTTAGAAAAAGTAGATTTGGAAGTTACTGGAAGCTACTTGAAAGCTACTGGAAGTTACTGGAAGAGAAAAGAGGGTATTGCCCTGGCAAGTCCATTTATGGCAGGTATTTTACCGCTCATGCACTCATTTACTCCTATACATATACATATATATACATACATATATATATATATATATATATATATATATATATATATATATATATATATATATATATATATATATATATATATATGTATATATATATATATATATATATATATATATATATATATATATATATATATATATATATGTAATATATATATATATATATACATATATATATATATATATAAATATATATATATATATATATATATATATATATATATATATATATATATATATATATATATATATATATATATATATGTATATATATATATATATATATATATATATATATATTTATATATATATATATATATATATATATATATATGTATAAAATATCTACATAAAACTTTTGTTCAACTAATTTTTGTTAAGAATTAGTTATCCAGATTCCCAACAACACTTATTTTTGTTAATAAAGGTATAACAGCTATTGTTAATGAACACAATTTATGGAAGAGTATAAAGATAAGTGTAACGGACACTAGGAATGTAAACACTGGAAGAAGGAATGGGATTGTGAGTAAAGTACAAAGACGTTTTACTGAAAAGAAACTGGAAGAACCACAATAAGGGTTATGAACTACACCCCCAAATGGAGGGGAGGGGGAGGAAAATTGGAGCCCAAGAAACTTAAGGGCTCCTTTTAGGAACTGAAGGAGCCTTCGTTTTTTCTATTCAGTAATACCTAATAAATTTTTTTTTTTTTCTTTGAGGGGAGGGGGGTGGAGGGGGGCTTAGACCTAGTAGCCGTGGCACTGTATAATTATACATATATATATACGTATATATATACATATATATATAATTATTTGTATATTCTATATATTTATATATATACAAATAAATAAATAAATATATAAATACATATATATATATATATATATATATATATATATATATATATATATATATATATATATATATATATATTTATATGTATATATATATATATATATATATATATATATATATATATATATATATATATATATGTATATTTATATATATATATATATATTTATATATATATATATATATATATATATATATATATATATATATATATATACATATTTATATATATATGTAAATATTGTTAGTGTATTTCACAAATAGAGTGCTCAATGTTCTTAAAGAACAGAGCAAAAAATTAGTAAAAAAACACTTTTCTAACTTTTATATATATATATATATATATTTATATATATATATATATATATATATATATATATATATATATATATATATATATATATATATATACAGTGGCGGCTCGTCAATTGGGGCCATAGGGGCCCGGCCCCACCTATACTTATTTAAGATAAAATATTTGATAATGTTAATATGTATTTTTATATATGCAAATATGCAATTATCAGCCTAAACTATTTGCAGACAAGTTTTACAAAAATAAATATTTCTAAGTTAGTTCTAATTTTAAACTATTTTAATTTATAAAGTAATACGTTTATTTGCAATTAATTCAAAGTATTGTAGCGTTGTTTTAATTCATTGCCAATAACAATTGGGCCGATTTTTACTGGCCCTATTTATTTTGTTTGTAGTAATATTATTTTTGATGCGCGCGCAGAATTTATTGTGCTTTCAGATGGGACGAAAAAACGCTCCGCAGGGCCTCATTGAACTGGCCCGAAAAAAAATGAACCACAAAAAACATCACGAATTTTAAAGACTTTATACACCATTTTTAATTCTCGATTTTAAGAGTGAAGAATTTAGTTTAGAAGTTTTGTTGACTCAATAAGGTACAGTAATATTAGGAAACTTTATAACATTAAATGTAAACATTTGTTTGTAAAAATAATGTAAACACTATACATTTATTAATATTGGAATTTCACTATGAATATTAACAGTGTTTATATTGCAATATTAACAGTGTTAGTATTAGTTTCTTAAACTGGATATGTAAATAACAAATTTACTAAGTAGTTATTAGGAGTATAAATTAACAGGAATAAGAACATGGCAAAAATATGGTATTTAAAACAATGTAACAGAAATTACTGGTATAAATGTTGGTCTGACATTTAAAGAGATACAGTTAGGTAAAAGAAATTAGTTTTCAATATTTTTCAGAAACTAGATTTTCTAGGATAAGTCATTTTATTCTATAATTATAAACAGGAATAATAAAAGTTATAAGTTTGGAAATTTTATAGTTTAGAAAATTGATTTTAAAATATCATAGAAAATTCCTGCATTTCTTTTATAATCAACAATCTTGTACATTTTATAATACTTGTTAGTAAACAACATTTTTCAGAGATATGTTGTTTTACTTATTTTTAAAAATTTTAAAGCTTTTTTTTTTCTTACAGAGAAAAAAATTGTGGCTCAGCCATATTAATGATGATCTTGATTTGTGTATTGTTTGGCAAGTTTATATGTTGTGACACAAGAAAGTTTAGTCAATTCTACAAATATAATAAGAGCTACTGCACCTTTGAAATTATTCTTCTTTTCTCAATGAGGGATTGCTAAAGTGTACTTTTTCCAAATAGCTTATGTATCATATTCTGTGGCATAATGAATCAGCCATTGAAAATTGTTTACATTGTTTGGTGGCAGTTTAGTCATTCTATCTTTTAAGTTGTCAATTGGATTTACGCTGAACCAGAGCCATATCAACCATGATAATAAGCATTAAACACAAGTTTTAAAGACTGGATTTTCAAGTAAAGATTAAAATTAGTCAATATTATTATTAGTTCGATATGACAAAGGTACAAACAACAGAAGATATAAAGAACAATTTTTTTCAATCACAAAAACTCTGCCACTGGTGGTACTGTTACATTTCATAATACAGCTTCAATAATTGCTACTTCCAAAAAGGCACTAATTAAAAAAATATACAAAGATTAGATTATTTAAAAATATTGGATATTTACCATTGTCATCGAAATAAAAAAATCAGAGTATTTTATTGAAATGTTTTTTTTTTTTTTTTTGGGTGGGGGGAATAAAGCTAAAGCCAAAGAACAAAAACTATATTAATATTTATGTATGCTTACAAACAGATATTAAGTTTTTATCTTTAATTACATAAAATTGTTAAAGCATGTAAAGACAATGTAAATAATCTTAAGAAGTTTACTATTATTTATGACTGACATTCTAAATGTTGTATTTAAGAATTGAAGGGTTTAGTGCTAAAAGTACTTAAGTCATAAAGTAAATGTTTTGAGAAAATCTACTTTGATCAGCCATTTTAAATCCTTGTTTTGAAGTGTTATACTCTAATCAAAATAAATTTTCTCAAAATATTAATTTTGTGACTTAAGTACTTTTAGCACTAAGCCCTTCAATTATGGATTTAATTAACTAAAATATGTGTTGTAATATTATAAGATTCTTTAAAAAATTTTTATGTTGTAAAAGTATCTTTATTGTTTTTGTTGACCCTTCGTCATCAGAGAGTCAAATGTATATGTAACGTCACATTCTTTATTATTTTATCGATTATTAATTAAGATTAAGAGTCCTTCTTGACTAAACTACTGTTGATAAAATTTTGAATCATGCCAAAGTCATATTCTAGTTACAATATAGTTTAAAGTTATCTTATTACAATAATTTAGGTTCATTAATAAGATAATTTAACATGAACAAAATTGATAGTTTATTGGCAAATCGTCTCTCGTCATTGGGCTTTCAAGAAAATCTAGAAATCAAAAATCTTGGGGCATACCAACCAAAAGGTGTTCGTATAACTCAAGTTGATGGTAAAAAAACTCGAACATTTTGTGTATCATGGTTTGAAAAAAAATCATTGTTAAGTGTTAGTTATGAAAAAAATTCGTTGTTTTGTTTTTATTGTGTGTTGTTTGGTGGCGAGAGCTTGTGGGCAGAAAATGACTGTAAAGATATGAAACATCTTTCTGAGCGAATACAAAAACACCAATCCAGTAAAACGCATATAAGTAATTCGTTGCAGTTTCAAATACTCGGAAAGACAAACATTTTATCGACAATTGATGCTGGATACAGTCTTAGCATAAAAAAACATAATGAATTAGTTAACAAAAACAGACTTACATTATCGAGGGTTATAGATTGTATAAAATTTTGTGGTGTACACGAATTGCCCTTAATAGGACATGACGAAACTATTGACTCAAATAATCGAGGGGTATTTTTAGATATGGTTTCATACACAGCTACATTGGATAGTGTGTTTAGCAATCATCTTAAAGATTCAAAAATAACAAAAAATACTTCGAAAACAAACCAAAATGGCATTCTAGAATGTATGTATAAAGTATACATAGAAGAAATCAAACGTGAGATAGATAAAGCAAGATTTGTTTCCTTGCAAGCAGATGAAACAACTGATGTATCTTGTCGTTCTCAGTTCGTCATTATTTTGCGTTATTTAAAAGGTTATCAACCAGTTGAAAGATTTATCGCATTTATTGATGTTCAGGATAGAACTGCTATGGGTCTTACAAATGTATTAAAAGAAGAATTAAATTGTTTTGGTCTGAAGAAAAAATTAATTGCACAGGCTTATGATGGTGCAGCAGTTATGAGCGGATCAAGGAATGGAGTCCAAAGTCTAATAAAAGAAGTTTACCCATATGCCCATTATGTTCACTGCTATCCAATGCTGAGTGAAGTTAAGTTGATGTCCGAACCGTTTTATATGAAATTGCTGTTTTTAGTGATATCGGCACCATTAATTTATGCATGAAAATAACCTGATTGAAACATTTTCTGAAGTATCAAAGTTGATAGAGATTGTCATAGTCACACCTGTGTCTACAGCCGATGCTGAACGGTGTTTTAGTACTTTAAAAAGAGTTAAGACACTTTTGAGAAATTCCACAGGTTAAGATCGGTTGAGTGTATTAGCTTTACTATCAATACATAAAGGTTATTTACAGGATATTGATCAGTTTAATCAAAAAGTAATCGAATTGTTTTCTTTTATGAAACAGAGAAGAGCAGAATACTTGTATAAATAATACGCTTAAGTCGTTGTTTTTAACATCATTCTTTATTTCAAAATATATTATACCTTTATGAAAATTATAGTGTTATTCGTAATTTTTTATATTTATGACTTACTTCAAACTAACTAAAAGTTTTTACCATAAAGTTAAAATAAAATAAAAATCTCAAGAAGAAATATCAAAATCTGTTCAAATCATAACGCACCACTATCAGGGCAGTTTTCATTCAGTTTTTGCTGCTTTTTACGTAGGTTTAAAAGATTCAATGCCATTAAATACTTATGCTTTATTTTGGGAGTATGCTAGCGCTTAACTCTCTCAACCAATCAAAAAACGCTAGCGACCAAAAAATTCCTAACAAACACCTAAGTATCAGTTAAGCCGACAGCGAATCGTTGCGATATTTTTTGGTTAATATTTGCTGGCCCCACCAAAGTTTATTGTCACCGGCCGCCACTGTATATATATATATATATATATATATATATATATATATATATATATATATATATATATATATATATATATATATATATATAGTTATGTGTATATTCTATACATTTATATATACATATATATTTTTATATATATATATATATATATATATATATATATATATATATATATATATATATATATATATTTATATTTATATTTATATATTTGGTTGAATCGTATTTTATGTACGTAAACTGAAACAGTATAAAGCGCAACTTAGCGTATTTAAAAGAAAAGCATTGTTTAGACCAAAAATATGTTTGAAATCAATTTCTTTGAATACTTGTAAGTTAAAAGTTTGTTATTATCATTTTTATAATATAATCTTTTTTTCAAAGAAAAAAATTGTAAAAAAACAATTTTTTTCACTTTACAAATATTTTCAAATTTTATTTATTTTCAAATTTTATTTAGTGAAATTCTTACTTATGCAAACTCTTTTGTTTAAAAATATTCCAAAAACAAAAGAACTTTTTAATTACTTTTTATTACGCAACGAAAAAGTTGCGCATTTTACTGTTTTAGTTCAAGTACATAAAATACGATTCGACCATATATTTATTTATTTATTTGTGTATATATACAGTACCTATTCATATTATTAGACTCAAACTTAGATTTTAGCTTTTTGTCTTTTTTGTGTGTCTAAAATGCAATACAAGCAATCGCAACTTAATTTTTTTGTTATATAATCTATATATTATTACATACAAAGCATATTAAGAAACTTAATACTTGGTGGCGAGTCCTTTTGACTCTATAAAAGCTTTGACACGCCAGTTTTTAAACAGAAATTTGAAAACTGTTGTCTAGCTGAAAATAAATATTTTTAATATACTTGTTCTTATTGCTTTCCTTCATTGTTATTTCAATGATTTATTTTTATTACTTTCATAGCAGTCGTTAGAGCAATTTTATTCAGTCTTGGTTTAAAACTTATTATATCGTTGAGTCCGAAACAAGATCTTTTTGTTTGCCGTCTCGTGAGACAAGTATTGGCTGCGAATTTGTATTGTATATGATATACTTTAGGACTATTGTAATTGTAATGAAAGTAATACCAGTAACAATAATTATTGTTATTGTATTAACTTAATTTTTAAACAATAACAATACTTTTGATTTACAACTATTGTAATTCTGTAATACAATAACAATAAATATTGTATTGCAATTTATCTTTATAAAACAATAACAATATCTGAAAAAAAAAATATCGTAATGACCCACTACAATAACAATAAATATTGTATTGTAATTCGTCTTTGTAATACAATAACAATATATTGTTATTGTAATAAAAATAATTATTAGTCCAGTTGCTGACTATATACCCTTGTACCCTTGAAATAGGGTACAACTAATATTTAATGAATGATTCTATTTTACTGAAACATAATGAAAGGGTGCCAGAATGGTAAATTGGGCAACTTTAAATATTGAAAATCAAAGTTAACGGGATCAAAAAAAAGGAAACCACCATTTTTCTGCAAATGAAAGGGATTCGGCAGACCTAAGTCTTAGGTCTCCCGAATCTTTGGCTACTCTGCCACAATCTTAGGCTAAGATTGATGCAAAATCTAAATATGTGAAAAATAGAATTTTCAATATATTGCAAATCTGTAAATAAAATTAAGCAAAAATAATAGTAAGTTCGTCAGAGATGAATATAAATACGTTAAAATACATAAGCTTTTCTACTTTAATGTAAAGTAATACACTACAATAGTTATTGTAATTTTATTTCATTAAAACAATACAATACAATAGTTCTCGAATTTTATTGTGTTGTTAGAAAAAAAACAATACAATACTTATTGTAATTGTTTTTCATCACAGCAATACAATACCAAAATAAATTTTTTTTTTATTGTTTTTGTAATATTACGATACAATTTTATTGTATTGTAATGTGTAATTGTATTTAATTTTTACAATTACAAATACAATAGTCCTAACCCTATGATATAATGGATATATTTTGAGTAATGAATTTTTTTATCCAATCGCAATAGAGAGTTATCTCAAGAAATAGCTTCCAAACACTATATCAGTTATATCCTAAGATTACTCTCTGTTGCGATTGGATAAAAAAAAGTTTTTTTGCAGTCCTCTACTTTGGTTTTTGATTATCTGTTTTTTTATTTGTTATTAATAAATTTAAAATAAACTTTTATTACCTTATATATGAGTGTAAAAAGTACTTTTTATATAAAAGTTTAGTTACAAAGTACTTTGCAGCTACAAAGAAACTTTGTGTCACTCATAAATACTTAAATGCTTCAGATGGTTTTTAAAAATAATGTCACTAAACTAAATAAATATCACTCATCGTAAACAGAAATATTTATTTTAAAAAATTTCATTTTTTAAATTTAATTTTTCTATTGATTATGTCAATTATCTTAGCCATGTAACTGTGTCTCCTTGTAGTTTTTTTTATTTATTACATTCAACTTGGTATTATAAAAAGTATTACATATATACATATATATATATATATATATATATATATATATATATATATATATATATATATATATATATATATATATATATATATATATATATATATATATATCAATCAATCAATCAATCAATCAAAATTTATTGACAGGCTCAAGGCCCAATATAATTAATATACAATAGGTAAAATAAAATGGATTAGAATAAAACAAAGACTATCGCACTTGAATATAAACAAAACCCAAGAAAAAAAATATAAGTAAATAAATAAAATAAAGATAAGAAATTAAAGTGTTATAAATAAAACTCAGCTCTCCATTTAAACATCAATGGAGACAGCAAGAACCTGTAAGAGTTAACAAAAGCTTTTATGACGAGGTTCTCACTATTTTGCAGCAGTAACAGTGAGGAGTATTGTTGCTTGCATATTACAACATTAAGCGAATGGGCACCATGTTTCACAAATAATTCACTTGCACTGTTCCATCGTGGCTTGTTTAATATCAAGCGAAGTGCATTATTATATGCAACACATAGGCGATGGAATGAGTCTTTTCTTCAAAGATACCACAGCTGAATCCATAGATTGGGCTGCAAAAGGCATTAAATAACATGATCTTTTTTTGTATCTGTGTAGAGCTGAACTTTCTACGGATGAGGTTAGCTTTAGCATAAATAGAACGCACGTGTTTTAAAATATCTTTGTCATCCTGCATATCGTTTGAGATCAAGTGACCCAGATATTTATAATGACTAGTGTATGTAAGAACCATGCCAGATAATGTGAAACTAGGGCTATTTATAAGAGGTTTATAAATTTCAAAAAACATTATTTGAGACTTAGTATTGTTATAAACTATATCATGTTTCACAGCATAACTGGAGCATAAATCAAGTAAGATCTGGAGACCTTTGGCTGAGGGTGCATATAGGACAATATCATCAGCATAAAGAAGATGGTTAACAAGAGAAGGACCCAAGCAACAGCCTACGGTAGTTTTATTAAGTAAAACACTAAGATCGTTAATATATATATTAAATAGAAGAGGAAACAGTACACCTCCTTGTCGCACTCCATTACTGATATTAAATGTTTTGGAAAATATTCCACCCCAAAGGATCTGAGCTGTTTGACCAACATACCAGACAATAAGTAAACGTAAAGTTACACCAGAGATAATTTTAGATTCGTAAATATTGTATCAAAGCGAACTCTATCAAAGGATTTACTAATGTCAATAAATGTCACATGCATATTTGAGCCATGTGATAGGTAAAAATTTAAAATATCTTTTAAAATAAGAACTGGCATAAAAGTGCTATGGTTTTTCATAAATTCGAATTGGTTTGGAGTCCTAGTGAAACTTTCATTAATGCGTGAGACAAAAACATGTTCCAAAATCTTGGATATATATATATATATATATATATATATATATATATATATATATATATATATATATATATATATGTATATATATATATATTGTACACCAACAAAAAATAATGCAGCTATAATATATTCCTTATGCATATCCGTTATATATGCAGATATATGATAAGTCATTTAAAAAAATGAGTTATGTAAAAAATAAATTAAGTCATAATTTTTCAATACTTTATTAGACAGTTTTATTAAAATTGCTCCTATTCTTTGGGTCGAAGGTCATGTCACGATTAATGCAAAAAAAGTTTACCATTATACGTTAGGGAAAACAAATAATTGATCGGATTAAGAACATATAAATAATAATGCCTCAAAGTTGCTGTGTGTTTTCTTGTACCAATAATTCTCAAAGTCAACCAAAATTAAGATTTTAACATCTTCCAACTGAAGATAGAAGAAAATTGTGGTTAAAGGCAATAAATTGAGCACATGTTGATAAAAATGGAGTAGTCATCAAATCAAAATCAGGGTCTACCAAAACACAGTATCATTATAGGTAAAAAAAGGTAAAATTATCAATGATCCCGATTTTATTCTATCAGTTTTCCACCACAAATACAAATTTAAGATGCAAAAATCATCTTTTAAATATACAGGGTTTGACAGATTTAAACAAAGGCAAAAAAAGTTAGCTAAACAAGTTAATGAAATATAGTGATTATAATTATTACATTGAGTAAAAAAGAATTATATAATTTTCATAACACGTACTAATTAGTTAGTTTTTTGGTCTATAAAATAATTAATTAAAGTAAACAATTGACAAAATCTACATAAAGTTTATATAAAAGACAAAATAGAAGTTGTATAAAAATATATAACCTATTTTATATTGTTGCCATAATTAAGATATCTATCACATTATATCCCAATTATGGCTACAATATAATACAACATAAAGTATATTGTAGCAAGAATTATTTATTATGTTGTATTATATCATAATACAACACAGTAACTGTGTTTAATAAAATTTTATTTAATATACTAATTGTCAGAGACTCAAACTTTCATTTATGTTAATACAACATGCCTGGAGATCAACTTTTGGCTTATCTTGGTTTTATTTTAGCTGATAATTTTGATGCTGGTTCAGGAGCTGAACTTATTGCTCCTGCTTTCACTAAAGGAAAAGATCAATTGTCTTCAGGTGATGTAGAGAACACAAGAAAAATTGCATCTGTTCGTATCCATACAGAAAGTGTTATATGACTTATTAAAAATCGGTATACAATTTTAAAGGGTGTTTTGCCTTTTCAAACAGTAAAAAGTATTAAAGATGAAACAAAGAATAAAACGCTTTCAATTTGCGATAAAATTGTGTCTGTTAGTGCTTCCTTGGTTAATTTAGATACCAATATTATTAAATATTCAGAACATAGTTCCTAACTGTTATAATCTAAGCTTATTTGTTAGTTCCTTATAGTGAATACTCTCATTCATTTTTGCTAATAGTTTAACAAAATATTTGTATAATATTTTGATATTAAAAAATATTTCTAATTTTTAATAATAAATAATCTAATTTTTAGAACATAAGTTTTTCACAACAAGATTTTCAAAGATCAATTTTGTATTTTGTAAAAATTTTGTAAAAAACAGTAGTTTAGTGCGACAATAAAGTATGCACGTAGGTATAGGGGACGGTATAACCCAGTGTAAAAAAAGGAAAGGGGAAATTGTATCAGGTAGGAAACGGTATAACCTACAGGTGAGATAGGGGGACGGTATAACCTAGTGTAATGAAAAAAACGGAAATTGTATCAGATAACTAATAAAATATGCCTTTCTCATAAAATGTTTCTTTAATTTCGTCATTGTATGCTGTTTAAATGTAGATATGTAGGCTCATTAAAAACTGTAATAATAACATGAGTGTGTTACAAATTGTCTCTGTCCCATGTCACTGCGTCAACGGCCGAATTACCATAGTAAAAGTCGATAGCAACAACTAACTTAAGTTTATATTTAGCACCTCCGTTTTCTTAAATTTTGGCTAATAACCCATTAGTTGAGTAGGCTAGCATGATTTGTCAAAAATGTAGATGGTAACAGCCCCAGTAGGGAGGTCTACCTATAAATGTAATTGAACGTCCTCTTAAAACATAGTTAGCAATTGCAAAGCAAATATAAAACATAAAAAGATGTAATCTTTTTGTGTTTTATATAGCCCCTGTATTGCCTACATACCAAATAGTAATATCTCTTTTACCCAGACTGTGCCTTGTTATTAACTGTTTATGGCCTAATAATCAGAATTACTTTTCAGATTTATTTTCTAGCGTTTTTAAAGAAACTTGAATTTAGTTCTAATTAGGTTTTTTCAGTAGCGTTATAATTTTAAAAAAAAATTTAGAGTAGGAAATAAATATCATTTCAATCAAACATTTTATTTAAATTTTTGTTTTTACAAAAGCAGTTTTTTAACGTAAAATATTACGATAAAAACATTAAAATACAAAGAATTATTCAAAGGATGTGCTACATTAGTTTTAACCACTTGTTATTGCAACTAATTAGGATTACTTTATTTTAAAAGCATATGTTAGTTTAGGCATCTTTTCTTGCCTCAAGTCATTTCATTAAAACAATTTTTTTAAATCTAAAAAAGATGCTTTCTAAGTTACTCAAAGCATAAAGTTTCATTAGTTGTATCTCATAATTCCATTCATGCTTGTATTATTCCATTCATTTAATATGAATTTTATAAAAGAGTTGTTTGCCGTTTTGTTGTCACCATTTTACTAAAATACTGTATTTTTATATTATTATGAACGCATATATTTGCGCCCACGTATGAAAGTTATGCTGACAGTGTTAACTTGATAATCAATTCCAGTTAGTAATTCCAGTGACTTGTAAAAAAAACTTGGACTTCACTTGAACTTTCAATGACTTCTGTACATAATTGATTCCGCCTACTTCATAATTTTTTAAACTTTTTTTAGCATGCTAACTAATGACAACTATATACTTAACAAGTTTGTATATAAAAATCAAACCATCATGCTTTCATCTATTGTCCAATGCCGTCATATTCAATGTTTGTAGTATTTTAATGTATGCAGGACCCGATCTAGAACAACACTAACTATAGCCGCAACAAAATTTGGGGGCCCCGAGTCGAAAAATTGTGTGAGCAAATAAATGAGCCCTCATTTATTAAATCCTGAGGGATTTAGAATTTAGACAGTTTAAACTTACATGTATCCAAATTAGTATATTTTTTTCCTTGATTTTTCATACATAAATTCATTCAAAATCTCTTCAAAATCTAGACTTTTTTGTTACTTCGCTTTCGATGGACATTAATGCTAACACAGATAGTCTTTCACTAGGCATTGAAGATTGTAACCTGTTCTTAATCCTTTTTAGAGTTGAAAATGTTCTTTCGCCAGAACAATTTGACACAGAAATGGATAAAAAAACCCTTAGAGCAGTTTTCACGTTTGGAAATGTGTGCGAAATGCCACTGTCCTTTATCAATTGCAGCATTTCATTAGGGTTGTTGATGTTGGGTACAAAATTTGTAAAGAGCAAAAACTCATCTTTGAAGTTGTCATCTACATACAACTTCAAAACTTTTCTGAAGCTTCAACCACTGGTGTTTGAAGTTGAGCTTTTGAGCCAGACAAAAATCCAAACCTTGTCTCCAAACCAGAATAGGCTTCATTCCTTCTACACAAATGACTTTTTAAATTATAGCATTTGACTTTTTAAAATGCAATGTTAAAATGCAATTTTAAATTATAGCAATGACTTTTTAAATTATAACATTAAAAATGTCACATACAAATAATTGCCTTCCATTTCTTGCCACAGCTGCATCTTCAGATTGACTTTTATCTAAAGTTTTGGACTTAGGTATCCGCCTCTTGCGAGATGCAGTATATAATATTTCTACTTTATACATTTCTTGCGCCTCTTTTTCAAACTTCTTAAATTTTTTTTTTTGCATTCTGAACAAATTCTATAAGTGAATCATATAATGGGACAATGGTTGATAGGTCACAAGATAATGACTGCAGTGTTTTATTGACCTTATTGATCCTTTGAAGCAATGTGTGCTAGATTATTGTTAATAATACATTTTTGAAATATTTGATTTTCTTCATCAAACAATTTGCTTCAAATCTTGTATTGTCTTTTTCCATTTTATCATGAACCATTTGCGACAAAATTAAAGTGATGGCATTGTACTCTTTCCTTAACGCTCGAACTGCATCTTTATTACCAGACCACCTGGTTCCAGAAAGCGATTTTAAAGTTAGTCCTCCATTTACGTTTTTGATTTTGAAAGTGATAATTCCCACCTACGTGGAGTAGCTGAGAAGAATGTGTACAATGCTTGCACAAATCCAAAATAAGCAGTTGCAGCTCTACACGACTCCACTGCATTCACTCCCACCAAGTTAGAGAGTAAGCAGAACAGGGAACAAATTCTGCTAGAGGATATGCAGCTTTTAATCTTGCTTGCAGCCCAGAGTATCTTTCAGCCATGTTACTTGCATTGTCATAGGATTGTCCATGACAATATTGATCTATTCCAAGATCTTGAAATATTTTGGTTACTACTTCATATAAATGTTCTGCACCGTGATTGTGGATAGGAACAAAAGTCAAAAATCGTTCTACTGGAGCAGACTGCAAATTTACATATCTCACCACCAAACACAATTAATCAATTTCTGTTGTCTGGTGTACAATCTATGATAATTTTGAATTACTTTGCCTCCTGAATTTCTTTAACAATATGTTTTTGGACTTAAGAAGACATTAATTTTAAGATTCCTGCTACAGTCTGAGAGGATAGATAGTTGACATGGCCCTTTCCTTTATTACCATGTTTACCGAAGTGGCGTGCTAAAAAAGGATTAAACTTGCTGATTAACTCTAATAAACCTAAAAGATTGCCATTTTGTTCAGAACCAAAAGTTTCATTACCGCCAAAAATACTCAAACCTTGCTGTGCAATAAACTTTAATACTTCAACAACACGCACTATGACATCTCTCCAGTATGCACGCTCATTTTGATTTTGTTGTGCCATTTGGCTGTCAATACGCCAGGGATTTTGGAAAGTTGAGACAGTTGGCCACACTAGTACGATGCAAAAGTGACGTTTCATGACTTGCTAGTCTTGATGTGACATTCTTCCAGTCCCTGAATCCAGTGGTGCAAAGACCTTGATTGTTGTTTTCAAAAAGCTTGCAGACATTGCATAATACTGATTTTGAACTTGGAGAATATATGAGCCATTCCCGTTGAATCTTTTCACCATTTTTTTTAAGCGGAAAAATTGTTCTTTGAACACATTCAAACTTTTTCTACAATTTGTCAAATCAGATATAAATTCTACATTTTGCTTTGGTGGATTAAGAACAAAATATTCTCGAATTGTTGAATCAGGAGGTCACAGAGCAGGATCATCCAAGTTATCAGGCTTATATTGAAAATGTTACGGGTGAATATTCAATATTCGTTAAACAGGGATCTCCAAAGGCAATTACTTCTTCTAACGCAATTTCTCTTTCATCTATAATTCTTTCAACAGGAGGATTTTCTTCATGATGAGCAATTTCTTCATGAAAAGCAGTTTCTTCATTAGGAGCAATTTCTTCATCAAGAGCCCTACGAACAACAAATTTATCTAATGACATTCATTTTGGTTTTTCTTGGACAAATTCTTCTTTTCTTTTGCGTTTAGAAGATCCAGACGGATTTTTTCTCGGAAACATTTCCGATAGCTCTATATAGAATATATAAGGATTAAAATAGGGATTCAAATAGCAATATTTACATTCGCTCTCTGGTTGAACGAAAAAAGCATAAGGCTAGAGAAGGTTATCGGATTACCAAAAATACAGCTAACACTTATTGGCTTTTAGGATTACCGTAATCCTAAAAGCCAATAAGCGTCGGAAAAGAAATTATAATATGTTTACTGAATGTACAGATTTTACCGCTTAAATTGAAACAAATCATCTTGAAATTGTTTCAGTTCATTTTTACACATAAAAATTATTTATAGAAAGAGGTTAAAGAAAAAAATTAAATCACAACTTAAAATTTAAATCTTAAACTTAAAATATCATAAAAATCCATATTTTAAATATCCTAAGGCAGGAAAAATAAACTAAATATATATAAACCATCAGTGTAAATCAACAAATCATCTTTATAATCTTCATTTTTACTTTTTTCTAGCTCATCTATGAAGTTCTGAATTTCTGATTCAGCTAAATGGCAACCTTTATAAGTCATAATTGTTATACTTTTTTAAGTAAACATTTGGCCAAAAGCTCTTGAAAAAATGACTTAAATGTTTTTTTGGACTGTTGAGGACCATATGTTTATAATTTTAATTCCGAAATGCAACAGAGCATAAGGATTTTGAGATTTTGAGTAAAACATAGAGGTATATTTAAAAACATTTTAGTTCTTTTTTACCTAAAAATTTTTACATAAAATAAATTTTTTTAAATTCTACTGTTTCGTCAGAAAAATTCTGATGGGCTAAAAAAATATTAAAAGCTAAAAATTAGGGGGCCCTAGGCCGGGCCTTACGTGCCTTGTGAAAGGCTCTGAATGTATGGTAAAAGACTCGGGCAAAAAGTGTCAAAATCATTCACATACTTTGGTTTCACCAGCCTAATAAAACAACTACATCAAAAAATTAATACAATTAGTCCTGCTGCATACTTGACTGGAACATTTGACTTATTGCATATTAGAAATGCGACCTTTCCGTTTCCCATTAAAAATTTAACAAACTTTCAATGTCTTGTTCTCCATCTCAGTAATAACTTGTGTATCTCCAATATCAGTATTTTATTTATCGTAGCTCTTTTAATTTTCTTTTCTTAAATGATTCAGATTGCACTTTTCAGGATTTATTATTTAACACATTTTTGTGTTTAAAACTTTAGTTTGACAACCATTTGTTTGTGCAGAACAGTGCTGTATGTTTATGCAAAACCTGCTATTTCTATTGATAGCCTTTCCTAAATAGTATACACACTAGATCCCATGTTAGAAAAAGATTTGAAAAAACACTTTCTTTAGGTGAAGCCATGTTGATACGTACTTTTCAAGGTTTTGACTCTTAAAATAACATCAGAAAGCACTGATGAAAACTGCTCTATGCCCCATTAAGTAACAGAAGCTATCAATTTTGAAATAAAAGTATTTTGTATAAAAACATTTGTTCAATATTCTTAGACATTTATAATGGTGATATTTGAATATTAAAATAAAATGTATCATTTACTTTTTAAATATTCTATTTAAAAGTCAAAGTTATTTTTAAGTAGTTATAATTTATAAATAGAGATGTACCGGAATTTCGGCCGCAATTTTTGTCTTTTAAAAAAGTTCGCTTCTGACTGGAATTAAAATTTTTTTTTGACTTTTTTTTTTATGACTTGTAAAACAGGCTGAGTAAATTAAACAAATAAATCATTATCCTACAGAGCAATAAAGAACTATAGCTAAACCGAGATAAAAAATACAAATGTAATTTTTGCAAATGTATTTGCAGTACTACTGTTTCTGAAAATAAACTTATATTTGTATTTTTTACCTAGGTTTACCTATAGTTCTTCATTGCTCTGTAGGATAATGATCTTTTGATTTAATTTACTCAGCCTGTATCACAAGTCATAAAAAAAAAGTAAAAAAAAAGTTTAATTACAGCCAGAAGCGATCTTGCAGAATTGATCTAAAAGAAAAAACTCTGGCCGGAATTCCGGTACATCCCTATCAATAGATAAAACTATATACTTTTTTTTAGTTCAAGTATGTGTAGATGTCATACTATATTTAAAATTCTATAAAATGTCTAATGCACTATATATACAAAAACGGATTATACTTTGGTTATCAAAGAGAAGTTTGACAATTGTAATAAGCTATTCTAAAAAATCATATTAGCCTAATAAATCTAGATGAAAATAAATACTTTTAAAAGACTTGTTTTTATTGCCTCCTGTTATGATTTATTGCCTCGTTTTAATGGTTTATTTTTTTAACTTTCTTATATCTTAATCTTAATAATTTTATGAAGCTTTTGTTTTTAAGAAAAAACAAAAGTTTCATATTGAGTACAATAAAATATTGTCTGTCAATTGAAAAAAAAAGTTTAAAATTTCAGAGTAATAATTTATTTCAATTGAAAAATCAGTAAATAAAAATATGGTCTTAAAGCCCTTGTTCTCCCTACGTGTATTTATATTAGGGTTTTTTATAACATTTTGATATTACTTGGGGTATAAAAGTATATAGAGTTACAAACTCTGTTTTCGAAACGAACTTTTTTTTTATTGTAACAATAATATTATTAACAAGTAAATAAATTTAAATATTTAAATTGTTAATCTAATTCTTACAATTATCCAAAATTCACAATGTTTCAATATTAAAAACAAGCATAACTGTTGTCTTAACTTTCTTTTGATACCAAATGAAGAAGATGAAATCTATAAGGAGCAGTCTGTTACACAACCAAAGCAGTTATTGGGTTTTAAAACAATACCACACACCCATTCATTGACAGCCTTCTCATGTAAATTACGGGTTAAGACACGATCTGATATTCTTGATTTTATTTTATTCTAGTTATTTTGGTTACAATTTTGCTTGAGTTACAACAATATATGTTTTTTTGGTAGATGATTTTTCATTTCCGTGACTTTTCATTCTCGTGAACTTTGCAAGAAAACTTTTTTTTTTTTTTGTTAAGTCCATAAGTTACGCAACGCTAAACTTGAATAAAAAATAGAAGTTGGAGAACATTTGTTCATTTGCGCGGTGGTTCTGATTAAACTTAAAGGACAATTATAATTTTTGTTAAACTTAAAGTCACTGCTAGTGAAAATTTTTGATCGTTTTGTCAATTAGTAAAATTTAGTTTTTACAATCTACCGGAACAAATGAGTTCCTGAGGCTTTACTTTGATGTTAGAAAAAAACGATGGAACGTTGCGTAATTTTAGGGGGTTTTATGGTTTACTTTCAAGCTTTTAATTTTAATTTCGTGTGCTTTTGCAATAACTATTAGGCTTGTTTTATCAACTTTATTGTTTTTATTGAGTTCTGCATAGTCTATTCGCACAAAAAAAGTTTTTTTTGTTTAGGTGAGTTTATACGATGGGTTGTAAAATAAATGTGCTACAGTAATTGAGTTGCAAAAGACTAAAATGACATTGAGATGCATGGAAAATATTGTTTAAGAACTTGACTTAAACCAACAAGCATCTACACAGCCGTAAATCTTTTTGAGGAGATTCACGGAGCTGTCTTGAAGCAGACGTACAAAAACCGCAACTACTCAGGAAAACGTTCAGAAGAACTCTCCGGCCTGAATCTAATACACCATTCAATCTGGTTCATCCCAGAGGAAAAATTCTTGAGAACGCGATACTGACGAGGTGCTCAAAACAACTTTGATGCGTGCATGGGATCAGATAAAAGTGCGACCGTATGAAAGCATAGGCGGAAAAACCCGCAAGTGACTTTGTAAGTGTATTGAAGTGTAAGAGGACCATTTCGAGGAGTTTTTATAATTTTTTGTCTTCAAATGCATTATTATTGATCTAATTAGCGGTAATCTATATTAAGTTGCGTGAATTTATCTATTTTTGTGGTAGCTTTAAAGATTTAAAATATTTGAAAAAATTATTAGAAATTTTAAGTTCCGATTTTACAACTTTTTATTCATAAGAACTTATTGAATATAGTCAATTTAACAAAGTAATTTTGAAAACGAACTAGAACCTGTAGTATGAAAAACATTTCATGCAACAGGTTCTAGTTTGTTTTCAAAATTACTTTCGCGGTGCATTTATCTAGGAGGTTCATGCCTCCTTGGTAGGAGGCGTGAACCTCCTAGTTAAATGCACCGCAAAAGTGCATTTAACTAGGAGGTTCACTCCTCCTTCTTTATCGTAACGCGAATATTTTTCCAGAGCTCGTTTCGAACCTGAATCTCCCACGTCTACAGCGATCGCTCTAACCACTACGCCACGGCCGCACTAATATATTCGTATAATATTCTTACTTATATTAGTGTGTTATTACATTTTACAACTTTGTTCTAAATACTTTGTTAACTTTTAAAAAATGTCTAAAAGTTTCAAATGATAAAATTTTGCTTCGGTTTTAAATTATCCTCTGGCTGTATCCAGGGACCAGAGGGGGCATTAAACCATCATTCTTACCTCTGAAAATCTACTTTTTTTTCAAATTATACCTATTTTGATAAAAAATATTATAAATTTTTTAAATACAAAAAGCTCTGGTTGTTTTATTTCAAATCACCAACAAATATGACGAGTAAATTTTACCAGACAATAACAGCTTACTGATCTTTTTTAGATACCTTGTTTTTCAAATGTTAGCAGTATTTTCTCACATTTAAATTGTATTAATTTTTATATAAACTCATTATTATTAAAAATTTTTAATGAAAATTAAAATGAACTAACAAATGTAAACTAAAATGTTAAAAAAATATATATTTGATGTGGCTCTTTGAATCAGGGGCGGATTTGGCGTTGATTTTATTCTCTCTAATATCAAAAAAGATTTCATTCATTCTATTATATACTTTTAAGTTTATTAAACCTATAAATAAAAGTGAAATAATAAAAATTGTTTTTAATATATTACTAAAAAAAAATTTAAACGTGGTTCTGGTTAACTCTTGTATCTAGAGCTGCAGCAACATTTTTAATGTCAGAAAACGAATGAACCTTTACCATTACACTAAAAATACACTTTAATAATATAAAATTTTTTTGTCATTTAAAAAAAAAAAATTTGTATAAAAACGTACTTTACTAAATTACAAGATAAGTCAGTATTTTATGCATTGTTCTTGGGATAAGAGCGTTTTCCCTTACTTGAATAACAATTTAGTATAAAGATAAACTATTTTGAAACAAAACTATAATGCATTTGTGATTGTTCTATGATAGCAGAAGTATCATTGTTATTAGGAGATATTCTTTGATAGCACATTATCTTTAACTTCATACATTATTTTAAAATTATTTTACTTATTGTAAATGGTTGACTTAAGATTGTGTCAAATGCTGCTTGCAAATGTTTTCAAATCAAAGCTGCACAGTATTTAGAATCAAGCTCATAAAAATGAGATTTGATTTAATGCTTACTCTGGCTAGATAAGCAATGTTAATAAAGAAGGGGGCTTGAACTTCTGGATCAAATGATTTTCGGCTGCGGTCTTTTTGGAGCATCTTACTGACAATATTTTAAAAAATATACGCCTTTTTTATCTATCTAACGACGATTGTCATTGAAACGGAAATAATCTTTAATAGTATCATAATATGATGCTGTTGATCATAACAAGTTTTTCAAATTCATAATAATGAAATATCATAGCCAGTGAAGATTATTCTTAATAAAATGCTAAAACTTTTCATAAATGTTCTGCGAGCTGTGTTGCCATCTTTTAGTTTGCCCAAATAAATGATGGGATTAAGTTTTTTTTTACAATGAGGCCTATTGAGTTTTAGAATATTTGTTTCATATTTTATGAAATTTTTCTGAACCATTAGATTTATCTACTTTTAGACACTAGTTTTATTTTATCGCTTTTAAAAAGCAACCTTTTTCATATCTAAACAAGCTAATGAGTAAAATGCAATTAAAAAGACGAATTCAAGCATGCAAATTAGACAATCCAAAAGCATAATATTTTTTTTCACAACTCAGTCTGACAGTTCAGCATTCATCATTTTAGGGTTGCACTACTTGTTTAACATTTTTGTTAAGAATTTGTGTCATCTATTTAATAGCAATTTAAGATTTGTCAAGTTTCAACGAATCTCAAAAAAGGTTTAGGAATAAGTTGAGAGATTTATTTTAATACTTCGGTCAGTTTCTTTTGTAGTAAAAAGTTTTGTTTTTTATTTTGAAAAAATAAACTTAATTTGTTGGCAACAAAGTTTGGATGAAGGAAGCGGATGCCAAATAATATTTTAGCCGTAAATTAATTTCAACAAAATAAATAAAGATAAAAGCAGTATTTTTGTTTGAAAACTCACTAGATTAGAGTGGCATCAAAGCCAATTTTGCAATGCGAAAATGCGTTTTCATAAAGCAGAAAATTTTCTAAAACTGTTCGGCTTTCCGGAAATTACGTAATCCACTGCAGAATATGGTATAGAACACTTTGAAGACCACAAACAGCTGGATAACAGTTTTTTTTCTGCAAACAGGTCATGAAGTGTTGGGTAAATGTCTGCATTATGCTGTAAGGAACTGTTTCTTGTCATTTGAAAATGGTCATCTTATAAACCATATTTCATCTTTAGATTGAAGCCATATTACGTAATCATTTTTATAAGTTTGCCGAAGTTATTAAGTAATCTTCCCTTTACTGTAACAATTTCTTGTTTATTTATATTGATAACTTACTTATCCTTAAATGCTACTTTTGGATACTGTTGGAATAATACTGCAATTCTATTTCTCTTGCTCTTTTCTCCTAAATCTTTCCATGGCTTGATAAACCTTCCATCACCAAAAAAAAATTTTTTTTTACCACATTTCTTAAATTCAACTTGAGCTTCTAGCCATTTTTTCTAATTATAAATAAGTTTAGCACAAGTTTTGTTGGAGTTTTTGAATTTAGCCTTCAATGTTAAAACTACATTAATAACAGTTTGTTTCAAACCTTTAATTCGAACTTCCAAAATATTTTTGAATTTATCTTTTTTTTCATAATTTTAATTTAGTTCGTTTAATTTCATAAATTGTCTTCAAATTTATAAAAATTTTATTATTAGATTTTACGATAAGAACCCATGAGGAACCATGTTATTTATTTATTGATTTAAATAAGCGTATTGACCGTAACAGTTCTAACGGTGCAGAACTTAAACGTTTTGGATTTTAAACTGATGTTGATGTTTTATTATATTATATATATATATGAGCTATTTATGTTTGCTCAAACCCCAAAAGAATTTAACTTAAAGTTAGTTTTACGCATGAGCATTACTTTAATTGGCTTTGACTTATAAACTATCATTTAAATATAGCTATTTCAATGTTATACGTCAATTAGAGTTTTTTACCACCGAAGCGGATATTCAACTGATATGTCTGCTAATCAAATTAAATACTTAAATAATTTTTTTGAATAATTTGTATCATTTTATAACTTTTAAAAAGTCTTTAAGGGCTGAAAATTTGTTGATATTATGGTGATCCATAAGGAAGGAGAAGACGGGACAAGATGGCGAACATTCTGAAAGCTCTGAATTATAACAAAACCATCATACATTTAGCAATGTTATATTTTCAGTATGTTTATGTTACCATAACGATTTTTTGCCTGTATGAATTTTCAGTTTGCAAGTAGAAAAATTTTAAATAACATTTAGAATAAAAAGTTCATAAACTTGTAATCTGGTGTGACCGGGGCAAGGCAATTTGTTATGTGATTTCTGACTCCAATTTTGAAAATTTTAAAAAACTACCAATTACTCTAACTAAAGTTAAACAAAATAAACACGGGTTGCAAAATATTTTTAAAAGAGTTATACCCGAAGGACACAATCCATTATGAATAACCAAAACTGATGTACTTTTTTTAGCGCAAAAAGTAAACTTAGGCGTATAAAGTTGCATTAACAATATTTAGAAAAACTAATTGGCATTTTAAAATACAAAAAATAAAGACAGTTTTGTTTTCAGTAATTTTTAAGTTTTTATTTATTAAGTGGTAATATGAAAATTCAAATTTACCCATTCGCCATTTTGTCCCGTTTTCTCCTACTATTTACTGCTAGCTACTGGTGAAACTCAACAATTTTCAGATGGTTTAAATAAACTGCTATATACTATATATAGTAACTCTATCAGGGCCGGATTAGGATATTTTTAGACCTGGGGCTGTAAGTATAGGAGGGCCTAATGTGGCGGTAAGGTAAAAATGCCGAGCGTTAGCGAGGCTAAACCCGGGGGTCAGTGGGCCGGAGGCTCCTAGCCGGGGGGTTTGGGGGCCCAAACCCCCCAAGTAGGAGGGTCAGGGGGCAGCTGCCCCCCAGAATTTTTTTTTTCAGTCTTGCTTATAAAAGGACACAATCTAGGTATGTTTTAGAGCATTTTTTTAATAATTTTTTACCAACTGGTTAGGTACAGCTACACCCCTTTGGCCCAGACACCCATATATATGTAAACTGACAAAAGGTCTTAAGAAAGCAACTGCTGAGCTGTAGGTATATTTACTATTGAGACAGTGGAGTACGTGTATCAAATTGATAATGTGTTCACCTCCAATAAAGGAAGAAAATACCAATAATATTGGTATTTAAATGAAAAAATAAAAAAAATAAAAATAAACAATATTTCAAATACACAAAAATTCATTCTTTAACTCAATGTTTATTACTGTGCACTGACAAATTCTTAAGGTATTGTATTGTTGTTTTATCATGTAAATATTTTTTCATATGTTTTCCAAGATATAGATCATTGGGCGGTGACAATTTGGCAAAGGTCAAACAGAGAAGTGAAGTACATGTATGCCCTTAGTACAGTCTAACATTACAAAAGCACCAATAAATAAATTTTTTTTGATGTTTTAATGTTTGAGAACATTCAAGTTTATTTATGTTTCCATCTATGTCCGCACAACTATTAGTTTTTTAAATACACGCTAAAAAATTAACTTCGTGACATATAAATTTTCTAATCAAATAGGTTTTATAAGAGAGTGCTTTAAAATCATTCACTAATATAATTGGTTTCCTTTAAATGGTTTTTACATCAACGAATGTTTTAAAAGCATTCTCTTATAAAACCTATTTAATTAAAAAATTTATGTCACGAAGTTAATTTTTTTAGCGTGTTTTTTAAAAACTGATAGTTGTGCGGACATAGATGGAAACATAAATAACTTGAATGTTCTCAAAACATCTTTATGCGGAAAGATAATTTAAAAAAAAATTTGCGAATACCAAAAAAAAAAATTTGCGAATACCATCCGCCCCCGCCTTAATACGGCCATGAACTCTATCTAATAAGTAAAAAAAACTAGTATTGCTTATGTAAAAATATTGCTTAGTTTAAAAATGGGATATTGAATATCGAAAGTTTCTGTAAAGGTTAGAAATTAGTTTTGAGTAGCAATGCCTGTTTAAATCATTAGTGGCTTAGTCAGCTTTTAATAAGCTGCACCCATTTTATAAATGAAATTTACTGCTGGTGTATTTAATACAAAAAATGTTAATTTAGTAGAACGAGCTGTACACAGTTAGCACCGATTCTGATAATGTTAACCTAGCTGACCCAAAAATGCCACTTATATGGGGTGATATACGGAAAATAATTAAATTTGATTGTTTAAATTTATTGCGCAACAATAAATAAATAAATTTTATAAAAATTAGTCCAAGTGTAACTGACATTCAAATGAAATTAAACAAAAAAAGGGAGTATAACTATTACACAATATAACTGGCATTCAAATGTCATTGAACTGTTGTCATCAAATTGTCATCAAACTGGCATTAATATGAAATTAAACAAAAAAGGGAGTGTAACTATTTTCTCTGTTGTTTCCTGCGCAAAATTGTTCAAAAATCACTGATATTGATCTTTGTTTCGTACAGATGGCATATTCGATCTTTTTTGAAAGCAGTAAGCTGCCTTGAACATTTTTTCAGACCGAGCTAGAACACAACTTTTATTGTGAACATTTGCTTGATTTGGCTTTGTCGCAATTCACTTAATCCAACTTTACTAAATCAAACTATCTCTTTTACAAAATTATTCATGAATTTATGTTGGATAACAATCTATTAATATACCTACAAATATTGTTAAATATAAACGATTCAAGGAAAGGTAAGAAAAAATTTACTTAAATTACAAAGAAACAACTCTTTCCTTTAAAGGAAATAATTATTTCTTTTTTTTTACAGAATAATAGTATTAAAGAATAATAATCTATATTAGTAACAATTTATATCACTGCACAGGAGGCTGGGTCAAACAACATTCCATGTTATAGTTCGATAATTGAAGCTTATTATACTTTTTATGTATAACTTCAAAGTTTTGAAGTTATACATAAATATATACATTTTACACATTATAAAAATCTAAAGTATCTTTACTAAAGGAAATAGTTATTTGTATTAGTGGCACTTTTTATACTTATTGCAGATTTAGAAGATTTATTTTAAAGAATTATTCGCGATTTCATAAGATTTTCCAATGACTTAATGATCCAAACCTTTTATTTCTCAATTATTTTACTTATTTTATCTAAATTTTTTTATATTTTATTCTATTTTACCTTTTTAAAAGCTTTTCAATCATTATTTAACATTTTTATGAATTTTAAAAGTAGTTGATACCTTTGAAAATGGGTATGTTTTCACGCTTTGCATAAGCCAGGTCAAACCACGCCTTAAATAGCAAATCAATATTTTGGTCTAAAAAAAGAAAATGGTATTTGTAGCTTTTAAACAATTATAAAAAAAATTGTTGTTATTACATAATAGAAAAATCATGTAACCATTATTTTGAAAGTAATGACCGAATATCACAGTAATTAGTAGCGTTTTAGGGTCTAAGTAGCAGAAAACTAACATAAATAAATAAAATTAAAAATGTCGTAAATCCTTAACCAGTTTACCAATCTGGCTGAAATTTTATCCAGAGTTTGGTGCAGCCAATGTTAATATGCTAAAAATATGCCATATGCTAAAAATACACTAATTTTTATTTAATCATATAAAGTGGTCCTATTTTTGCAGATGTTTTTATTGTCACACTATAAAGTCAAAATTTCACTTGGTTTAAATATTAAAATTAGAATTCTTTTCGCGCACAAAATTAAAAGATTTTCCCATATTAATCGCGTTCTTGGATCAGCTAGATTAGCATTATTAGGATCCGTGATAACCGTGTGTAATGAAACGACAACTAAATAAGTTAGTGCGGGTATCATTTAATACATTTTCATAACTTTCACATAAAAGATGTTATACAACGTTTAAGAACAGTTACTTAAAACATCAATTTTGATTTTAGAATTAATATCTCCGCCTTAGTTATTAACAAAATGAAAGTTAATTGTATTTATGATATAATATAACTTGTTATACTATTGTATTTAAGACATAATATAATTTGTGCACCATTTAATATATTTAAACTTGTTATGACAAGCTTCAAATGAAGTTGAACATTTTCTAGATTCACTTCTTCAACGTAATATAATTCTAACAATTAATTAATATAATTACTAACAATTTCTATAATTATATTTTCAAAAATATAATCAAAAAAAACTTTACATAAAATTTTTTTACTTTTTTAATAACTAACAATATTACAACTAATAATATTTCTTTTAAACCTTTAATATACAGGCGGTAGATCAATAAAAACAATTTTTTTCGGAAGTAATATAATAGAGTATTTTTTTTTTAAAACGATTGTCATAAATCACGTCAAGTTCGTTAAATGTTTGAAGATTTATTAAAATCCTCAAAGAAAAAAAAAGTTGCATGCAAAGTTCTGAAAAAAAATACTATACAATAAGTCAATAATAGCCGATAATCTAAACAACTTTTTTCTTAGTAACTGTCAAAACTTAGCTAAACTAATGCTGACTTAGCATTGTTATGATATTCAGTATGAATTGCGAAACTAGATTAACTAATTTGTTAACAAACCGTTCTCAATGTGTCAGCGTCGGTAACTTGTATTTAAACAAAATTCTTGTAAAGAGCGGAATACCTCAAGGGACTGTTGGGACCTATCTTATTTTAAGTTTTTATAAACTATGGGACTTCATGTATTGATGACGATTGACGCAGAAACTTGTTTGCCGATGACAGCAAGTTATATCAAGCAAGCAGTGATTGAAACAACATACATCTTATCAATACCTTAAAATATTTTTCAGAATAGTCAAAAGTTTGGCAATATATTAATATAGCAACTTTGGCAATATATTAATATAGCAATATATTACTTTGCAATATATTAATATAGCAACTAATTAATATAACTTTGGCAATATATTAATATAGCAACTAAAACATGTTTTCATTTACGCTTTGGAAACAGTTCTTTACCATTAACGTCATACTCAAGGAACATAGGTACACTTATTGAATCTACTAATTCAATTCAAGAAATCAGTATAGTCGTATTTTTGGATATGAAGTTTTCTAATCACTGTTCTTTCATTGCAAGCATGACAAATTCTCGCTCCAACTAACTTTTAAAATCTTTTATTAGTAACGATCCCCAGCTTTTCATCAAACCTTACAAATTTATGTTTGACCTATTTTAGAATCTTGTACCTCTGTGTAGATTTCCCATCTTTTAGAAGAGATACGTTGGTTGGCAAAGGTTCAAAATCTTTTACTAGAAGTGTCTATAAAAGGTGTCGTATTCCTTAAAAAAATTATTCTTCAAAACTCAATATTGTCAATCTGGACTCTCTTTAATGCCATAAAACTTGATCTTGTTATGACCTATAAAATTATACACAACCTTGTCAATCAATCTTTTTCTGAACTTTTTACATTTGCTCCTTCTTCATACCCTCCAAGATGTTAAGCCGAAAAACTTAGTTTATATATCAAGATTGAAAAATGATACACAAAGATTTATCTACTATAAAAAAATTGTTAAGATAAGTTTAATTAAATTGATGCATCTGGTATGTAAACATATCCTTATAAATTTCTTTATATTAAATTACAATATTTCAAGAGATTATACTACTGTGATCAAAAAGTAAGGTGAATTTTTTTATAAAATGAAAAATCTTTATTTATTCTTCCAAATGTGTATCGTCCCCCTCAAAATAACCCCCCCCCCGCCCCAATGCACTTTTGCCAACGTTTTTTCCAGTCTTCGAAGCATGCCGAAAAGTCCTCGGTAGGGATAGCCTTCAATGCGCGTGCCGATTCACGTTGGATCTCTTCAATGGACTCAAAACGATTTCCCCGGAGTGGTCTCTTGAGCTTTGGGAACAGCTAGAAGTCACACGGTGCTAAGTCGGGCGAATACGGTGGTTGTGGAGCAACATGGGTAGAGTTTTTGGCGAAAAACTCACGAAGAACCAGTGCTGTGTGCGAAGGCGCATTATCGTGGTGCAAAATCCAAAAGTTATCGGCCCATAATTCCGGTCTCTTTTTGCGAATAGCTTCACGCAAACGTCGCATAACGCTTAAATAATATTCCTTGTTGACAGTTTGGCCAGTTGGAAGGAATTCGTAGTGCACGACACCACAATAATCAAAGAAAACAGTCAACATGACCTTGATTTTTGAGCGACTTTGACGTAGTTGCTTCGGTCTCGGCTCGCCTTTTTCACGGTATTCACTCGATTGGTCGGTTGTTTCAGGGTCGTATGCGTAGACCCAAGTCTCATCGCCAGTAATAATTTGTTTGTAGACGTCTTGATAGTCAGAAAGCATTGCTTCACACGTTTTAACGCGACGCTCTTTTTCAAAGAAATTGAGAAATTTCGGCACCAAACGTGATTTGAGTCTTCTGAGGCCCAAATGATCCTTCAAAATCGCTTGCACCGACCCAAATGATATTCCAACCATGTCAACAAGGTCTCGAATGGTTAACCGACGATTTGCAAGCACCAATTCTTTGATTTTGTTGATGTGGCGATCATCAATCGAAGTCGATGGTAGTCCGGAGCGTTCCAAGTCATCAACACGTTCATGGCCTTCTTTGAAGTCTTTGTACCACTTGTAAACATTTTTTTGAGACATAGTCTCTTCACCGAAGGCCTTTTGCAACATTCGATACGTTTCAGCAGCAGAAATATCATTCCGCAAACAAAATTTAATAGCACTTCTTTGCTCAACAAAATTAAACATCGTGAAAATCGCCGAATGCACTTTTGATACTTCAGAAACAAGCGTAAACAAAAAAAAATTAATTATGAGTTTGACATGTAATTTGGCGCAAATGTTAATGACATTTCTACCAACTTAAAAATAAAAAAGATTGGACGATTCGAATAAGGCAGGAAGTTTAAATTAAAAATTCACCTTACTTTTTGATCACAGTAGTATATACCTTCGTTATTCAAGTAATGAAAAAAAAAAAACCCGTTAAAAAAACAAACAATTAATAAAACTTCAATGTAATGTGTTCTTGCGTCTTAAATAAGAAAAATAGGGTTTCCAAAACGACGATGTAACGTAATCACCGTCGTCTTCATTTAAACCGCCTTCATTTGGAGAACACTGGTGAAACTGTATTTCCAAGGACTCTCTCACTTTTCTCTTAAAATAGTTTACCTCTCCTTTAACAGTGTTGTTTTTATTCCAGCCAAAGGCACCATGGCAATTTCTGGAATTCCCCGCTACGGCCGAATTTTTCCATTTTTTCTCAAAAGTATGATTTTGATGTTAAGACGTATGAATTTAAATCTAAGTTAAGACGCTATTTTGTATGTACGGATTTTAATAAAGCAGACTTTATGTCTCTATTAGAAGTTTTCAAACTAATTAACACCATAGTTTTAAAAAAATCTTGATTTTGAGACTTTTATTGGAAATATTTACTTTTAAAGTTACCTACAAAAGTATTATTCTTATTTAATTTAAACATCTTGACTCTTTTTGTAAATACCTTATATTTACGGGTAATATATCATACATTTACCTCAATGTATTCTGTGATATTGCAACAGATATTTTACTTATTTTATTTAAAATTTGGTCTTTTTTAATCTGTAAATTGATTGAGTTGTCCAGAACCACCCTCCAAACATGTGTCCGATACCACCCTATCATACCTCATTCACAAAAGCTAGTTTTAAAACCAGTAAATTAAAGTATTAAACAAATATTTTTAATAAATCTCGTAAACTAATATTTTTAATCAATGAAAAATTTTATTTTACATAAAATTAAATGTATTTATATGAATCAAAAATGATGAAACATTCTTCGGGTGGTTGAAAACAGTATCTTGCACCCCAAGCCCATCGCTTCGATATATTATGATATATATATGGCATATGCCATATTTTTACTCAAATAATGTTTTTATAATATTTAAAGTCACATAGTTTTTTTAGTTTAAGCTGTACGTTAAGTGTCCGGAGTTACCCGCCGTCGGGGGGTAACTCCTTTTAGTCGATTAGTAGGAAGTCCATAGTCGATTAAATTGACTATGCGATTTTTCAAAGTCGACTCATTCCAACTTTCGACTAGTCGACTAATAATTTTATTACTTTTTTTGTTTCCTTATTAGTGTAAAACTTAGTTTTGTTATCGACTTTCGACTAAATTAAAATTAAAGTCAAAAGTCGAAAATAGTCGACTAGGAAAACATGAATAGTCGATTTAATTGACTGCAGACTTCCTACTAATCGATTAAAAGTCAATTTAGTCTAGTGAAAATCTTAAAATCTTTTTGCCTTTTCATTCGATTTAATTTTCTAATCTTTTATTATTGTTTGTTTGTTTAAAAACAAAAGAATGTACAATTTAACTAGAGATGTCACAAATAGTGGTTTTGCCGAATACCGAGACTTCGGCTTGCCGCTCAATTGAAGCACCAAATGTTTGACTGCCGAATACTTATTAACAACTTCCTATTTTGAGGGTTCCAACCTGGTTTATTGAAGTGCATATCATGGATATACTGGCAACAGATGTTAAGTAAAAAATTGGCACTTTTGAGTTAATGATGGAGTATTGTGAATTTGCAACACTCTACAAACTGGCAAAATACAAGTCGAATCAAACAACTTTAAAGATGTTTAAATGTTTTTATATAATCAGAGAAAAGCTATTCTCGGTTATAAAACTACATTTAATGTAGAGCTCATCTTATACTTTTAATTTATTTTTACTTAAAGCGTTATTCAAAATCTTAAATGAATTACAGACAGATTTTTATATTTAACAGATGTAGTTAGATGTTATATATATATATAATATATTCTATCAGTCCTATGGTGCTCATTACATCCAATTTAAATGTCTGGAGATTTCTCCAATATAACTGGTATTACAGCCAGTGCAAGAAATTTTGTAAATAATATGAAATTTGAGTAGCTTAGGAAGAGAATCTCTAAAGCGAAAATTGTTCTGTATTTTGCTATTAGTAAATAATAATTTTATCATAACGTTTTTGCAATATTAACAGTGAACGGGGTAAGTTGCAACACAACATTTTGAAAGTATAAGCTTTTTAGAGTTTACAGAAAAGTTTTTAGTTAATCTGAAATTTCAATTTGGCAACAAAAAATTTATAATTACAATAAAGGAAATTATTTTCATTGAGTAGCAATACTTTTATTAATAAGCGAGACATCACACAAAAATCAAACTCAGATAGCAACAAATAAAAGAATTTCCTAGCAACAAGCTTTCATTAAAAAAAAAAGTATTAAAAAAACTAAAGAATTATTTCAATTCAACAATTAGATTTCGTTAACATTTAGATTGTTGATGTAAAAGTATAGCAGATTTTTGCTCTTTAGTACTAATTTCTGTTTAAGCCATAGCTTGCTTTTTATTCGAGTATCTTTAAGTAATTCTGTATATATGTATGCATGTATGTATGTATGTGTGTATGTATGTATGTATGTATGTATGTATGTATGTATGTATGTATGTATGTATGTATGTATGTATGTATGTATGTATGTATGTATGTATGTATGTATGTATGTATGTATGTATGTATGTATGTATGTATGTATGTATGTATGTATGTATGTATGTATGTATGTATGTATGTATGTATGTATGTATGTATGTATGTATGTATGTATGTATGTATGTATGTATGTATGTATGTATGTACGTACACAGGTACCTTTACTGAGACTTTACGCTTTTATACTGGCCCATTACGAGGACTTTTTTTTTTGGGGCATTTACAAGTCCAGATAAAAAACTAAAACTATGATAAATCAACGTATGTTAATGAGTGATATATTATCGATGTATATTAATGAGTATTAATGGTTGTTATTTTTAAAGTTGCAATGAAAAGATTTTATACAAAAATTAACTTACACTAAAAAACTAATAGACTCACCATTATTGAGACTTCTAAATAAAAATACATAAATTGACTTAAGTTACTGTATAAAAACATTAGGCCGGGTGAATAAAAAAAGGAATTTGTTTTTACTAAAACAATTTTACTAAAACATTACTAAGATTAACATTATTAAGGTAACAAAAAAAGAAACTATTTTGAAATAGTGAATTAACTACTTTATTTCGATGCATCTTGCATCACTATCCAATGCTAGTAAAGCTACTTTATTTAATTCTATATTCAAATCGTCACGCTTTGATCAATTTTGATGGATATCTTTTGTATGCCATCGTCAAACAACTAAAGTATGGTTAAAAAAGTTTTTTTAGTTCTGGGGTAATAAAAATTTAAAAAATCAAAATTGTAAAAAACTATGGTTACCAGGATAACATTTAAAAATGATTATTCGGTTACTGTATTGTTGAAAAAGAAGACTGTTATACCGTTTTAGTCTGTTTTATACTATTTGAATAAGAAAACAACATACTGAATTCTGAAACTGATTACTGTTGGTAAGTTATTCAAAATAAACAATTTGGGATAATAAGCCTAGATTAGATTAATGTTGCTTTTTTTATAGATTTAATTACATAAACAACATGTATGACACATGGGAAATTTTAAAATTTTTATTTTAGATAAAGTGAACAAATGATAAAATTTCTTACCTTTTTTTTAAATAGTTTAAACCATTCTGCAAGCTTCTTTTCTATAGAATTATCTAAAAAATTTACAATATTTAAATCTTTTAATGTTATCTTTTCGTGTGCGGCCGTGGCACATTGGTTGGAGCGATTGCATAAGAAGCAGAAGATCCAGGTTCGAAACGAACTCTGGACGTATTTTGCGTCGAGTAAGGAATGAAGCGTGAACTTCCTGTTAAATGCACTTCCACGGTGCTCTGTGACAAGACCGTTAGGTCTTCTTGCGGCACCTAAATTAAAAAAATAAAAAATAAAATAAAAAACTAAACAAAAGGATTTTTAGATAAATGTTTTTACGTAAATGTATATACTTATTAGAAGTAAAAACTACATTTTCTACTAGCAACATATTTGATGTATTTTCTTTAAATCATAATAATCGTGTGCATTGTTTAATAAATCGCGGTATCGTGTCTAATAAATCGTGTCTGATTACGTAAGATCCAAAAAATTTTAAATATAATACTCAATATTTTCAAAGTCTAGTAAACTCGGTTTTAATACTCCAACTTTTTTAGTATAGCTAGAGGTTTTAATGAACTACTTTTCTTAAAACAACAGCCGGATTTCTAAATACTTTTTGGTTTATAATAATCTGCATAATTATTGACAACAATGAAAACCAGGTATATAAATTATCTCAAAAACGTTTAAAGTAAAAAACCCCTCTTTATGGTATCTTTTATAAAAATGTTTTAAATTCAATCTTTGTACATAAAAATCTTCCTTTCTTTTTAAAATTTATATACAATTATTTTACATAAAAAATCATTGTTTCGTTAAATCAACCTACAAAAATAGTACACATTGAAACTTATTAGTCTAATATAGACTTTATTTTTGTATTTTGTGAATAATTTACATCGTAGTTGATATAATTAATAGCTAAAAATATGTTATACACAAGTTCAAAATACACACCAACTTGAAAAACAACTACTTTTCATTTTCATTTGTTTTGAATGTTTGGTTTTTAATTGAAAAATATCCTAATGCTAAGAAAATAAAATGCATATTTTTGAAACAAAGAAATGAATTTTATAAAACTATATAAAGGTACAACAATAAAATTTTTTTGGAAGTTTCCAAAAGTTTTGCATAAACTTTCCCAAACAATTTCCGGAAATTTTTAACCCTAATTTTAAACTTAATAACAGTTGAAACTCCTTTATTTTCTCTTCTTCCCTCGCTCTGTAGTCTGGATTCATCTAGTTAAAAAAAAAAAATGAAGACTCCACGGTAAGAAACGACAGTCTTTCATTTTTCGAAAATTTGACTTTTAAACTTTCTAGCTTTATAAACTGCAGTACCATCTTTTGTATTTAAAATTAAATCAAATAATTGAACCTGTCATTTCAAACAAGGCACAAGTTCATTTACTAAAACTTTTCAAAATCAACAAAAATATGATTTTTATTAAAATAATGTCTAGGTTGCTAAAGAAATTAAACATAGAAGTAGATAAATAAAGAACGTATATAAACTGTGTAAATAAAATGTATTTTTTATTTTTTATAAAAAAAAAAAATCATACAGAAATTTTTAATTAAAACTTATAAACTAACTGTTAAAAGTTTTGGACTTATGTCTTTTTCGAAATGACAGGTTCAATTGATTTTATAAATATGTAAAAAGTTAATGGAATTCTCTTCTTCTCTCTTCTTCAATATACAAGCAGCTACCTCCCTGAAAAAACAAGTTTTAAGAATGTAAATAACATTCGGTACTTACTAATTAACAACAACCAAGTTTAATCTGTATTATCAAGACTTACATTGAAAGCTTAAAGTCCTTGTTTTTTATAATACTCGCAGATGATCTAGTTAATGTAAGTTTATTACTAAAAAAATAGAAGATAGATTTTAAATGGAAAGAGAATAAGAGATAAGCTATTTTGAGCACGTTGGAGTTTTTAAAGATTTTTTTGTAAGAACCTGATTAAAGACTGTTATAATCGTCAAATTAACAATGTTTTTAATGTTAATTTGAGTTAACAATATCACAAACAATTGTGCTGGCTGCTTCTTTGGTGAAACATTGACGTTTGTGACGAAGAGCACAAATATTGTAGTTGCAGGGTTTAACAGTGCTATTTATATGATGGTCTAAGGAAAGTGTTGAATCTAGGGTGACATTCCAAATTTACTGTAGTTAGTGTTGTTCCAGAGAATACAATTATAAAATCAGTTTTAAGATTTTACAGTTTGTTTCTTATATCCAAATAAGATAGCCTCTGTTTTACTTGAGTTAAGCAGAAGTCCATTTTTACATTAAATTTATGCGCATTAGCACACTCAGTGATTTTGTAAATGTTATCTTTTTTTGGGTTAATATAAGTATACAATCAGGTATCTTCAGCATATTGATGATGATTTGTGCCATGTTTAGTATAACAGAATATACGGGTGAAACAAACATCGAAAATAAAAATGGACCTTATACACTACTTTGTGGTACTCCTGCTGAACTCGTTGACAATCTAGATCTTGTTTTAGCAACAAAAATTGCCTATAGCAACAAAAGATTTTAGAGAGTTTAAGTATGATGTCAGCCATTTAAGTGCAACATCTATTAAAATAAACTCATCTTCTATACGAGCAATTACCAGGTTTTGATTGATTGTATCAAACGTTGCAGATATGTCTAAAGAGAGAAGAATGGTGGTAAAGCATCATCAATGCTTAACAGGATGTCGATACACATACTTAGAAGTTATGTTTCTGTTGAGTGTCGAGACCTAAAACCAGATTGAAAAACATTAAAGTTTACAGTTGGAATTAAATGTGAAAGAAGCCGAAATAAAGCAAGCTTTTCAAGAACTTTGGATGTTGTATTGAGATTCGGTAAAGGACGCAAATCACTGAGTTTAAACACTTTCTGTCGTGATTTTTCGAGAATTAGTGTAATTTAAGAAACCTTGAATGAGACTGGGAAAATTCCAGATTTAAATGAGAGTTCAATGAGGTGAGCTATAACTGGACTAAGTAATTTTGAACATGAATTAAAAATGTTCGTTAGAAAAATATCTAGTAGGGATGTCTTAGGTTTGGGAGTTTTGATTACATGCAAAACATAAGTAAAAGTGACTGTACCAAATGTTGAAAAATATCTCCAGGGGGAAATTACTCCATTATGAAGTCAGATTTTATCAAGTTTTTCTTGGATATTTTTTTTTAATACTTTCAAGTTTGTTTGCAAAATATTGACTTGTTGCATTTTGCTTTTGGTATTGTGAAATAAGTTTTATGATTATTTGAATTAAGTATTTCTATGGCAAATATCCATGTTTTTTTTTTATTTCCATGTGCTGAATTAAGTTTTTCCTTATAATAGTTACATCTGGATTTGTAAACTGCTTTAGATGTCTCTAGGCATGTAGTTCGATATAGTTTTTTTAACTGATAAATTACCTGTTTTTCCATAATAACGCTCCAGTTTACGACTTAGGCTTTTTTAATCTTTGGGTCAGAAGTTAACTATTTACTATTACGCTTGATAAGTCTAATTGAAACTTTTTGAAATGGTGCTAAAATATCAAGAATAGCTATTATATTCGCTCTTATTTGTTCAGCATAATCATTCATATTAATTTCAGGTAATAAACAGCATGGCATCGATTGCTTTTCTTCTATAAAACATGATAACTTTAATTTTTTTAAATTTTGTTTCAAAATCCAAACAGTTTTATTTTTCAAAGGTTGATGTTGGAGTGCTTTCTGGACCAAATAGTGGTCCGAAATACTCTCATCTAATATTTTAGAATCTAATATAACTTGAATATTGATCAAGGAGATGTCATCACGGCAATATATCACTAGATTAAGCATGATGTTCTTGATGTTCTTCTAGAAGATCAGAGAATTCTAAAAAGAAAACGGAATGATTGGATATGATCGACAAATAGCATAAAATATTTTAAATAGTATTTTCTAAATTTTGTTTAGCAGATCCACATTTATTGGACAGGCAAGTAGATGGTTTAATAATTAAATTCTCTTTTTATATTATTGCAACGTCTTCGTTACGATGGTCAATTCGGCAGTGTTGAATTGTTTTAAAACCTAGTGGTGCCATATCTTCTTGAATTGCAACAGGATCGTATGACGCTTTACCTAAGTTTCAGTCAATATAAAAATATCTAACAATTCATTTTGTGTTATATCATGAATGATGGTAGATTTTTATTTATAGCTAATCGAACATTTTGAATACCCAGGTTTAGTGTAGTTTGTGCAGAAGGTCCTAGAGTAGTATTTTTAATTTTTTTATGTAATTTATGCAGACTTAGTTTCGATTCATTTGAGCTCACCTAATCGTATACCATAAGAATTTTTTTCCATTGAGTATGTATTACCGTAACCTCCCATTTGTTATCATATAATTTTTTGGAGTATTATATCATAAAATGTTGTGTTTTTTTTATTTTCCAATTGAAAATAATAATGAGATTATTATTGTGGGTTTATTTGCTGTTGTTGCTGTTGAGGAATTTTTTTTTTCAACTCCGAGACATTTAATGCACCAAAAAAGATCTGAAACAATAAATGACATTTTGTCACACTATTAGTGAATGTTTTTATTTTCCTCAACAGATGCCCTTGGAATCGTCGACCAGTTTGGTTCTTCTAAGCATTGATGATCAACATCCATTTATTTTGAGAGGGCTACCACTCTGATTACTACTCTGGATTACCTCCTTATCATTTTTAACCTTATTAACATAAGTAGAACTGTTAATGGCATTTGCATAGACTACATGGTCATGGTTTCGAATAATTATGATGCAAAAAATCTACTGAAACTGCTATGAATCTAGACCGTAGTGCATTAAAAGTAATAGTGTTTTGTAGAACATTTCTACCACTTCGAAACTTGTTACGAAAGGCAATAGCTCAAAATTTATTTAATAAAACGTGGATAGTAAGTGAGGTCGTAGGTAAAAATTCCTTATTTTAACAATCAAAATAATTTTTTGGTGGTTCAGAGAGACGGGGAAAATACTGCATTTAAAAACTACTTCTTCAGTCTAATTTATCAAAATTCAAAGCAATGATTAAAAATAGTTTTTAAAATATACGGAACCGATGAAAACACAAACAATTTTAATGCGTAAAATATTTTAGAGGTATTTGATCTCAGCAAAGTTTTCTTTGTTCAAAATGCTTTAAAAGTTTTAATTCAATCATTTTATAGTTATCAAAAATTGGTACCAAGAACCCTTGGTACCCTTAGAAACAAGAAAGTTACGACTATCAGAATAATGATAACAGAACAATGTTTTTAGAGTTTATAAAACAAGTTAATTTTTCTTCTTCAAAAGAATCAAATTTTATTTTTAGTTCAAATCTTAAATCAAAGATTTAACATAATGGCACTTCAAATCTCAAAACTTTGCCTAATTGCCTAATACTTTATTTCTAATAGTTACTAAATGGTCTTTTCAAGCTTCGTCTTTTGAAAGACGTTTACAAATAAAAAACAGTAGCCTTCTATCAAATATTTTCTCTGTTTGTTCGGATTCTTGTGAATTTGGATTTATATAATCAGGAAATTTTTGTTGTTGGACATGTTTTCCATGTCCTAATAATTCTGCAGACAAAACTTGTGGCCAATTTTAACGGTTGTGTTGGAACTTAGAACGTAATGAAATGGTGGTATATCAAGCTTTAATTTTATCGTTTTCCTCTATTGGTGTAATGACTTCAATATTTTTTATATTTACTTTCACAAAAAAGAAACTCACCGTTATTGTTCGTTTATCCAATTATGAATTGACTTTGATACAGCGTTTGGAGAAGTGGTAGAGAAAAAATGTATAATAATATATTTTATGGATATATTTTAGCACCTTTTTACACGTCACTATAGTTACAATTGTCTTAGTAAAAGTTGCATTTTTTAGTCCTAGTGTATTTTACCAGTAAAACAAAGTCAGTAAAACAAATTACCAGTAAACAAATTCTTTTTATTAGATCAATAATTGGTTCTTTTTTCCCTCTGCATTCATAGCCATAATATTTTTTGTTGAAAAAAACAATTTAAAAGTATATGTATCAGATGAGATAAATACGTTATTGCATACTATGCAAAAATATTTTGATTCGGACTGTTTTTTGGTAGTTAATGCATGCTTCGTGATTTCTATATCACTTAAGTGTGGTTTTCAATTATTTAAAGCAAGAAATTTTACAAATCAGTACAACGAAAATAGTCTTATTGCTTATGCTTTATTTTTATCATGTATTAGTTTGTATATAATGCTGGGTCTTATCTAAAGTAATTTTGATTCAAAAAATATAACTTTTTTTTATTGCTTGCTAATAAACATTATAAACCTTTTCTTCGAATCAATTTGTTTTTCAACAAAATAAAATTTATATGGATGAACCCAGAAAAAAACTGACTTCTAAAGTTTGACCAAAATAATTTTGCAATCACAAACACAGTCAAAATTTAGAATACACTGGATTAATTTTTTTTTATAATAAAAACGCAATAGATACTTTATCTCTTGGAAGAATAAATACTATACCTGTTACAAATACAAATCTTGTAGCACAAACTATTGTAAAAACAGAATAATATCTCAAACACCAAATAGAACATGCATTTAAGTTGTTTCAATTAAATTTACCAAATGTAGAAAAAAATAGAATGAAACTTAAATTAAACAGGCTATTTTATGTTGGTTTGTTATCTGCAATTTTTGAAAATTAAAACTGGATAATTATTGTCGCACGTTCGTTTTAACTCCATATATAATTTCACTAACAAACATTGTTACCAAGTTAAATACTTGTATTAGAATTTAGTAAGTTATGAACTGCTTATCTATGAAGAGTTAACTTTGCTGTTTACCTCTATAGGTATAAAACGTTTACTATAGACAAGAATTTCCATGTTTTAGTTACACGCCGTTTTATTGATAAAATAATATATTAGAAACGTAACTGTAAAGCTCAATTTATGTCTCATTTATCTAAGGATAAAACTCCATGCCTAATATATCAAGCTTGAGTGTGCTTCTTTATAATATCTTTCTAAACTGTCTTAAAAAATTTTTTCAACGTACTATTGGTTTGTTTTATGTTATGAGTTTTAATGTGAGGAAGTAATCTACCGTTATTTAAATCAATTCAGGGGTGACAGGAACAATGTCGAAAAAAGAACTTTGAAATAGTGTCGAATGTATTAAAAAGGCCTAATGTCGCAAAAAAACGGCAATTGAATTTAAGAAATAGTGCCGAAAACAAAAAAAGGGAACAATGTCACAAACAGTAAAATTGGAATAGTGTCGCAAAATAGTAAAAATGGAATAGTGTCGCCTATAGTAAAAACAGAATATTTTTGCAAATAGGAAAAACGGAATTGTAGTCGGAGAGAATTAGCAACAAACCGGGTCAAACCCAGACAAATATAGTATGAAGCTAAAATTTAGTTTCGATTCATTTGAGCTCACCTAATCGTATACCCTAATAGAATTTTTTTCCATTGCGTATATATTACCGTAACCTCCCATTTGTTCCCTCAATTTCATAAGAAAGTGCTTCATTTCCAGAGTTTCAACTTTTTCTAAGTTCACTATCAAACAATCTCTCATTTTCTGTTTTATCTTCGTAGATATAAATATGTTTTTAATTGATGTTTTCATATATTTTTTTGGAGTATTATATCATAAAATATTGTGTTTTTTTTATTTTCCAATTGAAAATAATAATGAGAATATTATTGTGGGTTTATTTGCTGTTGTTGCTGTTGAAGCATTCATTTTTTCAACTCCGAGACATTTAATGCACCTTAAAAGATCTGAAACAATTAATGACATTTTGTCACACTTTTTGTGAATGCTTTTGGTTTCCTCAGCAGATGCCTTGGAATTGTCAACCAGTTTGGTTCTTCTAAGCATTGATGATCAACATCCATTTATTTTGAGAGGGCTACCACTCTGAATACTACTCTGGATTACCTTATCATTTTTTAACCTTATTAACATAAGTAGAACTGTTAGTTTTTTGGTGTTTTTTTTGTCAGTTATAACTGTTTTACTCCTGAGCTAAAATATAAAGTTACCAAAAAAATTTCCAAAAAAATTCTATCACATTTCTTTATTCAGAAGTCAAGGGTCGCTATTCTTAAAATGAAAATAAGCGACTCTATCTCCCTGAAGAATAAAAAATTACTAGATGTTTGACCTGATTCAAACCAAGTATGGAAATGATGAATTGTTGTATAAATCTTATAAAAACATATTTGACATAACTTTAACATATCTTTTAAATACCCTCGGACTGACACTTGTTTTTTGAATGTAATGAGTTTAAATTTAAAACCGAAGCTACAAAAATCGATTAATCATTCAATTCAAAATGTAAAAAATTAATATCAAACAATATCTTCTGAATTGTAGTCGGAGAGAATTAGCAAAAAATAGGGTCAAACCCAGACGAATATAGTGTGAAGCTAAAATTTGGCTGAGGTGCACAGTCTTTGAATGAGCGTAAAAAAAACTACAGTTGATTGCACTACAGTAATAGCCTTTTTGGGACAATTTTAGGGGCAAAAAAGATTCATTTTGACACCTCTAAAATCTTATAAACTTTATACGGTTAAATACGGTTAAACTTGATCAATATTTATATAAGAGCTATGACTTATGAGCATTTATTTGAAAAAATATTCACGTTTAAAAATGTAAAAGTTCGAAGTTTTTGCTGCTGCAAACGTTTTGTCATGATGTTGTCAAAATGTTGTCAAACGTTTTGTCAACATCTAAAATGAATAAGTTGAATAATTTAAGAACATTTAATACAAATTTATATTTATTTTAATTTTATTTTTATCATGCCTATTGTTTCCAAAAAAAATGTAACTTCGATCAGGTGGCTGAAAGGGTGGGGGCGTTGAAAAGCTAATGAGACACGTTATCCTAAGCGATGAAGAGACAGTAAACTATATATACTTTCGAATCGCACTGTAAAAGCTTAGTAATCTTTATCTACTATATAATCTACTAAATCTTTTATAACTAATCTTTTTTTGGAGAACAATCTTGTAAGTATAATTTAATGTATTTTACAGATTTTTATTGTATCGAAAAATCCTAACCGTTACTTTGGTATTTAAATTTTGTCTTTTTGTAAAAAAAAATTTTCTTTACATATGCAAATATTTGATGCATTACCTTTACATTATTTGTTATATTATATTGACTTTTTTTTTTAAATTAGATTATCCTAGTTAAAGTCGGACATTATTGTACATTAAGTCATACGAATTTTATCTTTTTTTGTTTGTGTTTTATATAAAGTCTATATAAAAAATTTTTATATGCTTTAATTTTCAGACTTCTATTTTTATTGTTTTGTATTACGGTATAGATTGAGAGGCTTGACGATAAGTCAATTTGTCTTCTTTTTGCCCATGCTATTTGTAATTACATATGTTTACGGTTTGATGAAATATATACGGCAAAAAAAGAAATAAATATGTAAATAAATATAAAAGTACATGTTAGTTTAGAAAAAAATAAAAGAGAAAAATCTGTCTAAACAACATTGAGACTGGAAACTATATTATTATATGATAAACTCAATGAAAAGTACATCTTGATGCTTCAGTAATAATATACATACCTTTACTAACATGATCCACTAAAGACGGATTGTTATCTGCATCTGAATCATCACCATCTCTTTTCATTAGAAAGTCTTTCAAATCTTAACTTATTATTTTTACCATGGTAATTGAGGGATAGACAACTTTTCCACAATTCAAAAATTATTTTTCTGTTAAAGTAAATATGATTATAGGTAGCAGCAGTGCCAACCTTTGTGGGTGAACTGGGTAGCAGCACTGTAAGGATGGGTTTTCGGGTTTGGTACTTTTTCTACAACAAACTACATTGTATTGTTGGCAGTAATTATCCGAAATTTTTAAAATGTGGGTTAGACCACTTTTCCACTTAAATAATACCAATTCAATACTACCAACCATGATTAACCATGGGTAACAAAAGGTCTTAAAAAATCCTCATAAATTATTAAATACCTTAAAACAAAAAAAAAATATCAAACTATTTGAAAATCAAAGATAATACTTTAAATTCATTTGCAACATTATTCCGTTTTTTTGTTTTCAACACTATTCCTTAAATTTATTTGGGACACTATTCCTTATTTGTTTTTGACACTATTTTGTAAGTTCATTTACAACATTGTTCCGCTTTTTTTGTTTCCAACACTATTCATTAAACTACTTGGGGACTTTATTCCTTTTTCTATTATCGATACTATTGATTAAATTCGTTTGCGACATTATTCCTTATTCTGTTATTCGACAATTAATCATGCAACAACTTGCGACACGTCCTTTTTCTCGTTTTCGACAATCAAATTTGCGTATATAAAAATTTGCGACAATAAAAATTTTGCGTCACTATTCCGCCATACCCAATTTAGCTCTTTGCAAATATTCGTTACTTCTATTAACAAGTCTTTTTTTTACTTGCCTATGGGAAGTTTTTTTTTCTATTTTTTTTCTAAAGTCAAGACATTTTATGTTTTTACTATTATTATTTTTATTTGCCTTAAACCCAACAAACATTCCATAGCAGGATTTTTGTGCACCTATATCCTAACATAATAATATAAATAGAATATACTATATACTACATAAGCACAATGACCACACATAATGGCTATATAATATATTGTATATATACATATATATATATATATATATATATATATATATATATATATATATATATATATATATATATATATATATATATATATATATAATATATATATATATATATACATATATATATATATATATATATATATATATATATACAGGGACGTCCTGAACAGGGGGTGTAGGGGTGTCTAATTTACCTCCCCCCTTCCCTCCAAAGCTGTTATATATGCATTTGAGTATGCATATAACTTCAAAACTACTGTGGACCAAATCAGGCTAGCCGATGACTTGCAACTGTAAGCATGCCAGAAAGTTATTGGCTCGCCATTTGTAGCGGCCATTAATGGTCCACTAGGGAACCAATAAGCAAAACTCCAATGAACCGCTAAAAATGTCTATATAGGTCCACTGCGAATCGACTAGAATTAATGTTATTATTATTTTTATCTATCATTATTGCGACTTAAATGAACATTATTATCATAGTCGGTTATTACGGTGCTCCAAGTAGCCCTTATGGTCTATTAACAGAGCACCGTGAAATACCTTTTCACAAAAAAGTTAAATGGTATTTAATTACTACTGGTTTTTATTTTACAAACTTAAAATATATTTATATTCCGTAAAACCCGAATGGAGAGAAAACAAAGGAAAATTGTAGAAAGTTAGTTCTTATACAATTATTAAAAAGATTAAAAATGGGTTTGAAATCCGCTTGCTTTAAAGACCTCTAGCAATCGGTTTGGCATACTATCAATTAATTTTTTATTGATCTCTTGAGAAATTAAATTACATTGACTTAGCAGAGTTCCTTTTAGTTGCGTTTTTAAATTTGAGCAAAACAAAAACGAGGTCAGCGGTAATAATAAAAGAAATCGTCAAAAAAAAGTAATAAAAGCAAAAAAGTAATAAAAACAACGCAAAACAGACTTTAGTTTAGCGTAAATAAAAGAAACCGTTAACAAACAATTTTAAAATGGAATAAAAAGTAAAAAATAAACTATTTCACGGGACACAAGGATTTTGTGTATATAAACAACCTGAAATACCCATTAAAGTCAATGACTGAAAATGTTCAGAAACTAAATACAACTCGTTCCTATTGGCACCCAACCTTTTCAGTCATTGACTTTAATGGATATTTCAGGTTGTCTATGTACACAAAGTCCTTGGGTGCCGTGAATTAGTTTATTTTTTACTTTTTGGTCCATTTTTAAAATGTTGTTTTTTAAAAGTTTTTTTTATATTTATATATTTTAATTACTTAAAGGTCTTTTTAAATTGGGTTCTAATACTTTTTAAATTGGGTTCTAGTAAGCAAAGGATTTGTTGCAGTAATTACAGAATATTCTGGTAAGTCATTGAAACATAAAAAATTGGTTGTTCCTTTCAAACAATATTAAGTAAAAAATATTTAAAATGGAATATAGTTGAAAACTTGTTTTAAAGATTTAACATAATGGCACTACCAGGAAGTAAATAAATTTAACGGAAACCTATTTAGAAAACGCATACAGGCTAAGAATAAGCACAGATAAGAGCAATTTAGTTCTCTGATTTCAAAAGAACTGCTTAAGTTTGTCACAAATTGAATTGGAAAACCAAAATAAATATTAAAACACATATTGAATAATAAAAGCCAAATAAAATAACACTAAGAAAAAAAGGTATATTTTTTAGCATTTTCCCGTTAAATTAGGTATCTTTATATCTTTTAAATTTCACAATTTAAAATAATGATGATTCTAATAATAACAAAATACTACATTTAAAATAAATATTTAAAAACCATTGTCCGTGAGAACCAAACAGAGTCATAAAATGCTGAATCATAAAATATCAGTGCTCTTTTTCAATACATATTTTGTATAAAAAAAACTTTTTTATACAAAAAATTTTTTGTATAATGAACACGGAATTTAACTTTTTTTATTTATATTTGCTGTAGTGGTTCTTCAAAAATCAAAAATATTTAGATCTGTTTACTTTGTTTATACTTTAGGAAGAACTTGAGTATATTAGTTAACTTGAGTAATAACTGTTTCAATATGATTTTTCAACTTCACTATGACAGCCAGCCACAGATTTTACCAGAAAAATGAATTACTATGAGATGTTCTTTGTTGGTGATAGTGACATCCTGACGATAGACCACAGATTTGTTGTGCTATCTGAAGGAAATCTTTACATACCTTTTTGATAAAGAAAAAACTTGAAAAGTTAAATAAAAAATAAAGAAACGTTTTAAACATACGAATTTATGTTAAATGTAATATTTTATGAGTGATATTTTAACTTCAAAGAATTATAAAACAAATGTTTAATGAATACAGCTGTTGATATAAGCAAAATATTGGCTGAAGGTAATTGGCTGATAATGATTAGCTGATAGTGATTGGCTGATTGGCAAATTATTTGGATTTCATTTAGTAGATTTTTCTTCCTCTAGTGTTAACATTGCTAGTTTTTCCTCGGTGCTCTGTGATAAGAAAAGACTTCTGGAAGCACCTTAATTATAAAACAACAACAACAACAAAAAAAAACAACTGATTGCAATTAACATTAAGTTTAGCAATAAATCAACTTTATTTTGCATAAAGTTTATTTGAAGGCAATAAAAATATAAATAAAATAAAAATAATACAAATAAAAATTGCTCTAACCAAACTAAAAAAAATAAATAAATGGGTTCCGTATTTTTAAGTTTTAAATAATTGTTTCATAATGTAACTATTTTTGGTATAGTCAATAAAATCAATAACTTGTTGATTCAGTGAAAAGCATTTATCCGTAAAATTTGCTTTTTCAAAATTAGATGTTTATTTGAAAGTACATTGATAAATTTGATTTAAAGAAATGCATCTTAAAATGTGAAATTTTTGACGATGATCGTTTGTTATTTTTGAATATCAAATCTTAGACGAAGATAATTTTATAAATAAATATAATTTTTAATATCTATTTGTTTTTAGCAACCATTTTATTGTTTTTACTATTTACATATTCATCATGGATGCAACTTAACGTTTTAAGAGCAAATTTCTATAAGAACCAAAAACACCAAATTTTTATTTCTTAATATGTTGTTGCTATTCATATTAAAAACTTATTTCCAAAAATTTTTGAAAAAATATTAATTGGTTCTCTAGATATTAGATTTTTTGAAATATTGACCAAATGGTGTCAAAAGAATTTTTAAACTCAAAAAAAAAAAAAAGCAAAATAAATACTTTACAATGAGTATTTCACTTGATTATTGTTTAATGGTAGTTCAGACCAAAAATTAATAAAGTTGATAAAGAAAATTGTTTTCCTTGTTTAAATATCATGTTACAAAATACAAAAAAAAAAATTTTTTTCGCTTTTGGTCTTTGTTTTCATTCAAGGCCGCGATTGTTTCATATTTTTTTGTTATTATATATCTTTATCTAGTTATGTGCCTAAAAGTATAAAAGCACCTATGGGGAAGTAAAGACTTAGTCGTAAAATCCAACTCAAAAACAAAATTCTAATATTTTGACCCATTGATTGTGACGTGATAATGGTTAAAGCCCTGGGTTTACAAAAATTGCATGAGACAAACGTAAACATATTGTTATTAATTACCATATAGAAAAATAATAGTTATGGGGTATAGGCATTTTTTAAAAGTTATTTAAAAAAACGTTGGTTTTATTTTACCATAAATTTCTTTTTGTACAGCTTTTTTTGTTTTTGTTTCTTAGTTTATTAGCTTCTTCAAAATCATTTGTTGCTAAGAAGTAATCACCGTAGTGATTAATAGGAGGTGGAGGACTTATTTTACATTAGATGTCATCATCGTCTGAATATACCATGCTATTTTTCTGATTAGGTCATTGAAAACAATTTTATCTAAAAGAAAAACTTTTTATGTCGATTAAAGTATCAACTTCAGGTATCTGAAAATACATAAACACAAAGTTCATGGATAAATGAAACTTATCATTTCTATAATAAATAATCATTAAGTTTTAATATTGCTGCTGGTATAATGCTAACTTTTTACTTAGTTTTATGTAGAATAAGTTTTTGGTTTAAAAATATATACAAATTTTTAAGTTCTGCAATAACTGCTGGTTACCATTGGTTTTTGTGAACAGCTAACACCCAATCATCTTTAACCATATAACAGAAAGTTCGGTTACAAGTCTATGTGTTTCTTCTTGATATTTCTCTGCTTTTCATTTTCAAGTTGATGGTTAACATTTTCTTCATTAGTCGGAGCAGTCAATTTTCAGATTCTTAATAGCTAATTATAATTAGCTATTTATATATTTATATATCGATAATTATCGATCTAGAGAACAAAGATTTTTTTTTTGGCTTGAAACAAACTCATCGGCTGTAAAATATTTTCTTATCACTGTGTTTACCTCTTCTGATGACATCGTATCTCCTGTATTTTCTCTATTTATGAATTATTTATAAAGAAATTCTTTCAGCTTTATGGAAAAACAAAAGGTCTTTCTTAAATTAATTTTAAAAAAGCTCCATAATTTAAGTTGGCAATGGCCAACTTAATTCATGGAGCTTTTGAGAATATAAATTGTTTATTGGGGTTGGCGTGATCTTGACCGATGCGGTTACAGATTAGAATGAACTTGCTAAGTTGCTTTAAACTTTTCTGTATAAACTTTTTTACTTTGTCTAAAGAAGAAGATTGTTCAGATCTTTTGTGCTGTTCTGTCAACATATGCTCTTACAACTCAATAATAGTTTCAAAGGATTCAATACAACCAGTCTCCTGGCAAAATTGTTGTGTATTTAAACCACAATTTCTTTTTTTTTTTATTCCACTCAAGTTTTTTCGCTGAAAGTTTCCTTCAGTTCTTTTCAATGAAACAAGCAATTCATTTAATGGTTCAACTGTAAGGTTGTTGTAAAGCACTTTAACTCCATTTCCAATTTTATAGTATCGCCACAAAGTCATATAGTTTTCTTGGAAATCATAGGAGTGGTAGCTGCTTATGTTTGGAATTTTAGGACCAGTTAAAGTAACATTCTCAATTTTGCTACACTAACCATACCCTCTTAATTATAAAAAACCCAAAAAAAAGAAACCCGCGGTACTCTGTGATAAGACCGAAGAGACTTCAGGAAGCACCTTAATTATAAAAAAAACAACAACAACAACAAAAAAACTGATTGCAATTAACATTTAGTTTAGCAATCAATTTTATTTTGCATAAAGTTTATTTGAAGACGATAAAAATAAAAAAAAAATAAAAATAATACAAATAAAAAATTGCTCTAATAAAATAAAAATTAAAAAAAAAATGGATTCTGTATTTTAAAGTTTTAATTATTTGTTTCAAATATAACTATTTTTAGTATAGTCAATAAAATCAATAGTTTGTTGATTCAGTGAAAAGCATTGTTCCGTAAAATTTGCTTTTTCAAAATTAGACGTTTATTTGAAAGTACCATTGATAAATTTGATTTAAAGAAATGCATTTTAAAATGTGAAATTTTTGACAAAGATCGTTTGTTATCTTTGAATGTTAAATCTTTAACGAAGATTATTTTCACTATAATAAATATAACTTTTTAATATTTTTTTGTTTTTAAAAACCATTTTATTGTTTTTACTATTTATATATTCATCATGGTACAACTTAATGTTTTAACAGCAACTTTCTGTAAGAATCCGCTAAAAACACCAAATTTTTACAGTTACTTCTTTCAAAACTGCTACTTGTTACCTCTTTCAAAACTGCTAATTTTTTTATATGTTTTTGGAAGCTTAATTCCAAAATTTTTTGAAAAAATATCAATTGGTTTTCTAGATATTGGATGTCGAAATATTGACCAAATGGAGTCAAAAGCATTTTTAAACTCAAAAAAAAAAAAAAAGCAAAGTAAATACTTTACAATGAGTATTTCACTTGATTATTGTTTATTGGCTAGTTCAGACCAAAAATTAATAAAATTGATAATGAATTGATAATTGTTTTCCTTGTCTAAATATCATGCTACAAATTACAAAAAAAATTCTTTTTTCCGTTTTTGATCTTTTTTTTCTTTCAAAGCCGCGATTATCCCATATTTTTTTTGTTATTATATATCTCTATCTAGTTAAGTACCTAAAAGTATAAAAGCACCTATGGGAAAGTAAAGGCTTCGTCGTAAAATCCAACTCAAAAACAAAATTCTAATCTTTTGACGCATTGATTGTGACATAATATGGTTGAAGCCCTGGATTTACAAAAATTGTATAAAACAAACGTAAACATATTTCTATTAATTATCAAAATAATAGTTGTGGGATATAGACAAACATATTGTTATTAATTATCAGGTAGAAAAATAATAGTTGTGGGGTATAGGAATATTTGAGAGTTATTTAAAAAACGTTCATTTTCTTTTACAATAAATTTCTTCTTATAGAACTTCTTTTTTAAGTTCTTTTGTTCATTAGTTTATTTGCTTCTTCAAAAACATTTCACTGCTTTTGCAATATCTTCTGCTGTTATTATATCATTGCCAGCATCTACGTACCTTCTTAGTATTGTTTTAGCTAATGCACTTTCCCTATTGCATCACCTTCAAGCACTTTTAAAAACTCTATTGATTGACCAGATGCAATGGGTTCTGCAAATTTTTTTGAAGATTTCTTCCATACGTTTATGATTCTTTCGAATTTGTTGCTTTGTGGATTCATTGATAAGCTCAAGTTTTCTTTTAAACTGGAATTTAATTGGACTGGTTTCAAGACAAGCTGTGTTATTTTCTCTAATTTCATTTAAAGTATAAAATTTTTCTTGATTTTGCAAAAACTCATCTGGTATAAAATCAATGTTAGTAACTGTTGATGTAGATTTGTGTTCAGTTTTTATTTATTTATTTTTTTTCCTTGTCTCGATATAGTATTCTTTTCTATGACTATTGCATATAATTGAACCGATTGGAAAGTATGAATTATAATTGGAAGATATTTGAATAGATATTAGTGCATATTAGTCACCCTAATGTCACTTTTTTCCTTGGTTTTATTTTGTGATAAGGTTGCATATATTTTTTTCCTTGTTTCCTACCTATTCCTAATGTGTAGCGATGATATGCACATATTTCCTTTGTATTGTTAAAATTTCTGTTTAAACAATTTTTAATTAGAGATTTTTCGTTCCAATAACCAACTAGCTCATAACTCTTTGAGACCTTATAATAATTTCATCATTTTACAAACTTTATTTTTTATTTTTTATTTTGATTCAAAAACTAAATAATAAAATCAAGTTATTAGGATTTACAAGTTACAGTTACAAATTATTATTGTTACCTTTTAGGTTTGTAAGACTTGGCTGTATATTTTTAGTGAGTTAGCTCATCTCAAACATTTCATCTTCATTTGGAGTAGGTTGCATGTAAGGTTCACAATTATTCCGTTCAAATCAACAACATTTGTCCTAAGAAATATTTTTTGATGACATTTAATGCAAATGTCTTTAAAAAAGTAAAAAATCCTGACTAACTATAAATACGCAAAAGAAATTTTTTGTAATATAAAATAACTATACTCATAATCATACTCAGGAAACACATTCTGAGTAAAAATTATACTCAAAAAATACGATAGAGTTACAAAGAAGCATACTGCATTCCAGCGCTTATAAATAAATATAGAAGCACCTAGAAAACATCTATACTATTTATATATTATTTTCTGAACTATTGCAATACCCCACTAGTATTTTTTATAAATAAGGTAGATTACAGGTCAATACAGGTAGAAGTAGAATCCCTGGGGGATTTAACCATTATCATGTCACAATCAATGCGTCAAAAGATTAGAATTTTGTTTTTGAGTTAGATTTTGCGGCTAAGTCTTTAGTTCCCTATAGGTGTTTTTATACTTTTAGGTACTCAACTAGATAAAGATTTGTAATAAAAAGTATAACTGGGATATTCGCAGCTTTGAATGAAAACGACGATCACAAGTGACAAAGAAATGATTTCCCGTGTATTTTGAAGCATGATGTTTAGTCAAGGAAAAAAAATTTCTTGATCAATTTTATAAATTTTTGGCCTGAATCAGCCGATAAACAATAATCAAGTGAAATACTCTTTGTAAATTATTTACTTTGCTGTTGTTGATTTTTTTGAGTATAAAAATGCTTTTGACACCATTTGGTCAATTTTTCGAAAAATTTAGTCAATTTTTAACATCTAATATCTGGAGAACTTATTAATATTTTTTGAGAAAATTTTGGAATCGAGCTTCTAGTATGAATAACAACATATTAAAAAAATTAGCAATTTTGAAGATGGTCACTATTGAGCTTTGTCTGATTCTTAAAGAAAGTTGCTCTTAAATAAACAGAAAAGCCACGCAGTGTAAAAATTGAGTTTTATTATCTTGCTCTAATATTTTTTCTTCCTTTCTCCATATACGAGTTTATTTTTTTCCATATATGGTATATTCTAATTACATCATTCTCGCTGGGATAATCTTTTTTGAAAAAGCTTTAAAATAATATTTTGTTTTACGTATTAGAAAACAAAAAGGGATGCTTAGATGATGATGAGGCCACAACTCACCTTGAGAATGCCTAGTTTTTTCAACCTTTTTTTCAATTTTTGTTTTCTATCCAACTCAGTACAAATAATTTAGTATTTCAATAGACAAACAAGTATAATCTACATTTGTAAAAAATTTCACACGTAAGTTTTACTCTATCAATATAAACAAAGGTTGACAGAGATTACATGATAATATCTATGGTTTAAAACTGTTACCTGTGATAACATTTAAAAAAATTTTAAACCTTTAAAACATTAGCGTTAAAACAATGTTTTACAGAACTGCCAAATGCTAAATAAAACTACGAACTTTAAAAAAATTTCATTTTTAAATTACATTTTTGAAAAGCTAATCCTCATTAGCTAATAAAATGTTACTTGTTAAAAATATTTATTTTCAGGAAAACATCAATATTTCAATAAACCAACAAATGGTTTAAAGTTATAACCACAAGTTATATCCCGTTAGTTTTCCTGAAACTAAATATGTTTAATAAGATGACGCTTTATTTGTTTACTAATAAAATATTGATGTTTTCTTGAAAGTATATATCTTTAACAAGTAATATATTGCCTTGAGGGTGTGAGTGAGGATCAGTTTTTCAAAAATGTTAAAAAAAATAAAAAATGAAATTTATTCAGTGTTCGTAGTTTTATTTAGCACTTAGCAGTTCTATAAAGCAGTAGTATAAGTTTTGTTTTAACTTTAATGTTTTAATCTTTATAATTAACAAGTTGTTATAAGGATGCATTCTTACAACAATCCCCTTGCACCAGTTAGAACTACGCTTGGAAATAAAGTAGTTTACTAATAATAAGGTACAGATGTATATAAACCTTGTATTGCGTAAGCTTTGTAGTCCATTTACCATGACAATTTACAAAAAAACAAATTTATAGATTTAAACATTTGCTTTAACGCACTTTTTTCCCTCCTGTTTCTTTAGCAACATATATAATTTAATTAAAGTATATGATATTCTTTTTTTTTTAACTTTAAAATAATTGAGATTCTCGTTATACAAAAATTTAATTTGAAAAAAGGATAGAATTTTAGAATACAAAAGATAAGAAAAAAGGAGAAGAATTTTATCATACAAATATAGGAATTACAAATTTAATTGCTCTGAGTAAGGAGCGGCGATGAATCGTTTAACAACGTTAAATACGTCGATGCATCGTGTTCAATACAACGTGTTTACAAAATACAAATTTAATAGCTCTGAGCGTAAATATATATATATATATATATATATATATATATATATATATATATATATATATATATATATATATATATATATATATATATATATATATTTCAAATATAAAATGGCTCAATGATGGTTTATGTAAACTTGAAAATGATTCAGATTTGATTGCCTTAGAAATTATAGAATTTTTAAGCGATTGCTTTATATATCAAAATGTCTAGTTAGCTTTTGGTTTGACAAAAATTTATTAGACTTGGTCCTCACAATAAGTAGAAATCGGGTTTTTTCTTTGAATCACTTACCTCCCCTAGGTGGAATTGAACATGGACACCATATATTAAATTTCAAATATTTTTACAAAATCAACAATTATCATCAAAAACCAAAAATAAAACATAATTATTATATATTAAAGGAAATTATGAAGAACTTTCAAAATATTTTACAAGTTTTGATTGGGAAAATGAGTTTAAAGGTTTAAATGCTAGTCAAGCTTATAAAAAATGGCTAAATGTATATCATACTGGATGTGGTAAATTTATTCCATTATTTTTTACTTGTATTTGATACAAGTAAAAAATATGCTCCAAGAATGGCTAAAAAACTTTGAAAAATGGTTTTGATGGTTCAATTATAACAAATGAAGTAGATATTGCAAATTGTTTAAATGAGTATTTTGTTTCTGTATTTTTAAAAGGTGAGGCAGTAGACCATATAACTTTTCCTTCAAAATGTAATTTTTATAGTTGCGATCCAAGTTTTAATGACACTGATGTTGAATATCAGTTAGTATATACAAGTTAATAGCAAGTGAACAACATGGATTTGTTAACGGTAAAAATTGTTGCTTCAATTTATTAGAGACTTTAGATTTTATAACAAGCAAAATTGAAACTGGTAATAATATTGGTATAATATTTTTGGACTTTGCAAAAGCCTTTGATTCAGTTTCTTTATCAAAATTATACTGCAAGCTTTATGGTTATGGTTTTCAATCCTATATCCTACAATGGTGTAAATCATTTCTCAGTAATAGAAAACAACGAGTAGTTCTGAGTGAGTTTGCTTTAGATTGGAAGGAAGCCACAAGTGGAGTTAAAACACGGATTTAAATATCTTAATGTTTCCATATTAAAGTTGTTATACAAGTCAACTATTAGGCCACAGCTTGAATATGCAGCATCTGTATGGAGCCCATTTTGTACTATAGAGACTCGAAAATGTACAGCATAGATCGACAAGGAAATTGTATCACTGAAAGGTAACTCTAATGAAGAAAGAAGAGAAATATTAGGTTTACCAACCCTACAAGAAAGGAGAAGAAGAGGCGAACTAATAAAAATGTTTAAAATATCAAATTCAACCGAATATATTAGATTTGAGGAGCCTTTGAGTTTTTATAACAGCATGTCCAGATATCGTCGTAATAAAAGACTTCATCGACATTATACCAAGAAATTAAGTATATATACAGTGGCGAGCAAAATAATAGGTGTGAATAATAATTTCACTTAAATTGACATTTAACAGTATATTTTATAAAGTGACATCTAGGAACTGATTGCTACACAAACTATGCTTATTTTATTGTAACAGAGAGCTGTATATTTCTAATTTCTTACAAATTTATGAGGGGAATACCCTATTTATATATTTAACCTACAAATTTGGTGGAGCAAAATAATAGGTGTGTGTTTAATTTAACCTGTTTGCTGTAGGATTAAAAACATTTTATTATTTTTATTTGTTGTTGATATAAAGGTAAGGTTAATATTTATGCAACTTATATAAAATAATAACATATCATATTTGTATTGAATTAGAATTAGATATAAAATGGGACGAGGAAAACATTGCACAGCGATAGAAAGAAAACTTATTAGAAATTTAATAAAACAAGGAAAAACTTACAAGGAAATTTCAGTTACGATGGGATGTTCTCAAAATAAAGTTACAAATGCCTTAAAACCAGAAAAATCACGTGAGAATAGAGGAAGACCACGCAAAACGTGTCAGCGTACGGATGATCACATTACAATTATTTCAAAAAAAGACCCATTCAAGCCAGCAACAAAAATTTTAAATGAAATAAATGAAAATATTAGTGTTTGGACAGTTAGAAGAAGGCTTTTAGAAAGTAAGTTGCCAGCTCGAACTCCGAGGAAAGTACCATTACTTGGTAAAAAGAACATTATGAAAAGAAAAATTTTTGCAAAAAATCATATTGCTTGGCGGGGACCAGATATGACCAAAAAATGGCGTAATATTTTGTAAAGTGATGAAACTAAGATTAATTTATTTAATTCTGATGGAAAACAGTATGTAAGAAGACCATCAAAGCAAGAACTTTCACCTCGCTTCACTGCGAAAACAGTGAAACACGACGAAGGAAATATAATGGTGTGGGGTTGCTTTTTCTGGTGCGGTGTGGGGCCACTTTTTTGGATCAAAGATATAATGACCCAATATACATACGTAGACATACTAAATAATGTCATGTTGCCATTTGCCGAAGAAAATATGCCGATAATTTGGCATTTCCAACAGGACTGCGACCCAAAACATACATCCAAAGCTGCGAAAGAGTGATTTACGACCAATAATGTAAAAGTTTTAGAATGGCCACCTCAGTCACCGGATTTAAATCCTATTGAAAATTTATGGAGGCAGTTAAAACTTAAAATTTCTGGACAAAATCCAAAAAATAGAAATGAACTGTGGATGATGCTCCAGGAGGCTTGGTACAGCATTCCTGTAGAAGTTTGCAGAAAACTAGTGGATTCAATGCCGTCAAGATGCACGGAAGTATTAAAAAATGGTATGATAATGGTAAAAATGGAAGTATTAAAAAATGGTAAAAGGGTATGCAACAAAATAATAATAATTTGCAACCCTATTGACTTCCATTTTCATTTTTTATTTTACACCTATTATTTTGCTCGGTGTGGAATTTATTTTTTTAAAATTAAAATATATTATATACATTTAATAACTTAACTTTTATTAATTTCTGTTTATGTAATAAAATAAAAGTTCTAATAAAAATTCAAATTTTTATTTTATTTGTTTCAAAGATATTCTCGTATTTGTTAATTTTTTGGTTCGCACCTATTATTTTGCTCGCCACTGTATATATACATTAATATTAATTTGAGTTCGGATAAAATGCGACTTTTAGCACTAAGGTACTTCATATATAAAAAAAAATGATCCGAACAGCTATTATCTGTAAAAGATTATCTCACTATTTCATTTTATGAAATTAAACTTTTTTTCGTGTTAACCCACAGCATTCAATAAGTTTTGAAAGGTTTTTTGCGTGGTAAAAAGCAGAATAAAAACTATAAAACGAATAATAGCAAAATTTAGGAGCTCTCTTAAAGTATCAATACTATATCATTTTTGAGTGTCTTTTTATCATTTGAAGCAAGTAATCCGCTGTTACAATAAAATTGTTTAAATCTTCGTATCATGATATTTTTTTATTATACAAACTCAGGCTATAAAGATATTTCAACTCATCATTACCACAATTTATTAGAAGAACGATAACTTTAGGCAAACTCAGTGTCAATTAAAAAAGTTAAAACGAGTATGTTAAAAAATGCAATTTTTTTTAACATACGAGTGTGTTAAAAAAAATTACATTTTTGTATTAAAAAAGCATGGTTTGACTTTTTCCCACTTAGTTTAATTTAAGTTAAAAAATCACAATTACGAAATACAAAAAAGTAATACTTTTACTTCTCATGTTATACTAAACGTAATAATTTTACTTCTCACGCGTAATAAAAATGACTATAGATAAAAGATTTAAACAAATGTGTTAAAATACATGTGTTAAAAGTTTATACAAAATATCAAAATTTTTATACATACAATAAATAAAACTCTTAATTTAAAGATATTTCTTATAAATTATCTGAGCCGAAATATAATAAAGACTTGATAAAAACCTGTTAATAAAATTTTATAATCAACTCTTATTTTTAAGTTTAAGCCTCAACGCTCGAAATTACATACTAGGAGTCGGCGTAAACAATACCTCAG
>NC_088920.1:16972500-17015000 GCF_038396675.1 Hydra vulgaris | reverse complement strand
ATCATGCTATTTTGATTGGTTTAAAAACAGTTATCTGTCATTTTGATTGGTTTAATGCATGGAAAACAAACAAAGATCAACTTTAAAGCAAATTAAAGCAAAACAATATTAATGTTTCTAACATTTGAGTAAAGTTGTTCAATCAGGTTTTGTGTAAAGTTCTATCTTATCTAATAAGGTTTTATTTTTTGGGAACAAGTAAGAAGCCACTGTTAAATAATCATAAAGTCAAACATCTTTAGTAGAACAAAGACCGCCAACATTTGTCATTTAAAGCAAATCAATTTAAATCACCATTTATTTCTCACACTGCTTATCATATATTTCACACATTATTGTTACCCTTTGCAATTCTAGATCTTTAAAAAATTGAGTTACTAATTTTTATATAAATTTATATTCATCAACAAATTTCAAATTTCATGCAATAATCTCTTACTTTCAAAAATTATGACCATATAAAATTTTAACCAATTAATGATAAACATGGTCCAGAATTTTATTGACTAACACTACTAATACTGCAAACAATTTTCAGTTAGCACAACTAAATTTGGATTTAGTTTGCATTTTTAATGGCCTCTTGTAAAAAACTTTTTAAAAATGTTTTAACATATTAAGGTAACAATTTTTAAACATACCTTATTCATAGTTATGTTATCTTTTAGTGATACTGGATCAGTATGAGCATAAATCTTATCACTCAAACCAACCTGAGTTATCTCCATAAAATAAGCTATATTTTTTAGGTTAAACTTGCTTGTCCAAGCTTCATCATCAGGCTTTGAACTATTTTTTATTGTATTACTTTTTTTTGAGGTGTAAGGAAAATTATCTCTCTCCATATCATATACCATCTTTGATGAACCAATGTAGTCCCACACTTCCTTAAATATAAAACTTAAAATTAACAAAAATCTTGTTTTTAAAACAACATTTAAAATATACAACTTCTTTCATAGAAAATATAAGCAGTAAGAAATTTTTTTTTTTTTTTTTTTTTTTTGTTATTCACCTCCTCAAGGCCAAGAAGGCCACTACAGATGAGGAGGCTACTTAATAGTGGTTATAACCCTCTCTCAACTCTATAAATCCGAAACACGAACCTCGACGAACAAGGCCGCTGCGCGGAGAAACAAGTTGAGCGCGGTACTACCAGGGACGTGGTGGGGATCGAATAATAAAGCTGAGGAATTTATATATATATATATATATATATATATATATATATATATATATATATATATATATATATCAGGGGCTATTCAAGGAAAAAAATTTATTAATATATATATTATTTATATATATATATATTATTTATATATATATATTATTTATATATATATATATATTACATATATATATATATATATATATATATATATATATATATATTATATATCCGCCCAATATATATTATATATATATTATATATAATATATACATATATATAATATATACATATATAAATATATACATATACATATATATTATAAATATAAATATATAATATATATTATATATATATATATATATATATATATATATATATATATATATATATACACATATATATATATAGTATATAATATATGTATATATATATATATACACTACTGTCGGAAAAATTGTGGTCACCCTTGAATTTTGTAAAAATGGTAACTAATCTAAGGATTTCATTAATCAATGCACACAATATTGAACACAAAACACAGTAATAATACAGTTGAGTAAAGTCTATATACAAAAAAACATCAATTTGTAGTCTATTGAATAGCCATTGGCCCTTTTTCGTAGTGTCCACAATTTTTCTGACAGTAGTGTGTGTATATATATATATATATATATATATATATATATATATATATATATATATATATATATATATATATATTTTTAGATTATTCACCTCCCCAAGGTCCGAGGGGGGTCACTACAGTCAAGGAGGCTACTCATTTTTTTGTGTTTTTTATTTTTTAGTTGTTATTCGTGGTGCAACCCTCTCTCATCTCTTTAACTCCGAAACACGAACCTTGCCGAGCAAGGCCGCTGCGCGGAGAAACTAAGTTGAGCACGGTACTTCCAGGGACATGGTGGGAGTCGAACTCCGAACCTCTTGCTTACAAAGCGAGCGCTTTTACCACTACACCACTACCGCATATAATATATATATATATATATATATATATATATATATATATATATATATATATATATATATATATATATATATATATATATATATACACACACACATAATATAATAATAATATATATATATATATATAATAATATATATATATATAATAACAATAATAATAACATATATATATATATATATATATATATTTATATATACATATATATATATTTATATATATATATATATATACATATATATATATATATAAATATATATATATATATATATATATATATATATATATATATATATATATATATATATATATATATATATATGATATATATATATAATAATAATAATAATAATATCGGAAAAAACAATCTTTATTAAAATTTATTCCTTTTACGCTTACTTCCTAATATTATTTTATGTTTACCTGAATAATTTTTAAATATTTAATATATAACAACTTAATAAACCTTTTCGGTTATTGTTTAAGCTTCCATCTTAAAATAACTTTACTTGCCTAAGATTTTCCAGCATATCATTTTATATTAATATAAATTATCATAGCAATACAATATTATGAATTATCATAGCATTTAACATCATGAACTAAATTTAGTTGATTTACTAATATTAATTTACATTATTAAATTTTATTTAAATACAGAAGTTACAAAAATTTTAAAATTTTTGTTGTATACTACATAAAATAATTGGTTGCACACACTAAATAAAAACTATTTATTGATAATTTCAATTGTTTGAACCCATTATTATCTTGATAAAACTTGATTAAAAATAATAAAAAAAAAGTAAAAGCTTGCAATGACAAGTAATAGGTTGATCTAAATTATATATATATATATATATATATATATATATATATATATATATATATATATATATATATACATGTATTTATATACATATATATATATGTATATGTATATGTATATATATATATATATATACATATACATATACATATATATATACATATACATATATTTGTATATATATACATATATATATATATATATATATATATATATATATATATATATATATATATATATATATATATATATATATATATATATATGCCATGATTACGCACGCGCACACAGATTTTCATTCAGTTAAAAAAAGAAGTTTGATAACATCCAATTAATTCAATGTTGAATTTTTTTTTTTAAATATCATAACAAAAATGAATTTTTTTGTTTTTGTTTTTTCATTGTTTTTCTGTTTTTATTTGCCTTTATTAACACGGATTGATGTTTCTATTACAATTCAATAACAGAAAGAAAAAAGAAATAGTAAATTCGCAATTGATAATTTAAAATTTATTTAAAAATTATTAATTCATTGCACCTGTTTCTCAAGAAAAACTAAAGAAATTAAAATTAATGAAAATTAAAAAAAAAAAAAGTTTAGTTAAGTAGAGTTAAAGTTAGTAATATAGTTAATACAAAAATTGTATATCTCTGATTTTAATGAGCAGAGATAAAATATTTTTTCATCAACGAGTATTAGAAAGTTAAATTCATATTTTTTTTTTAGCTTTTTATAATATTCTTAAAAACTACTACTACAAAAAAAAAAAAGAAAAACTGTAAAAATTAGTTATTTATAACTTTATTAACACTTTTGCGCAAATTTTTTTCTATTTAAACTGGATACTAAGAAGACAATTGTTTTATGAAACACTATTATATAAACTTCTTGTGCATTTGAGCATTTAACTTGAACCTCGTACCTCTAGATTCTGAGCCCAGAACTCTCGCCACTGCGTCACAGCTGCTCAATATTAACTCAAATAAAACTCATTTTTTCAGGTAACTGTTATTGCAATAATCTTCCTATATAGTACTTATATTTATGAAGGTTCTCTTTAAATTTACTTAAATTTACTCGATGAGTCATCTACCCTTCATCTTATAGGATTAACTCTTACAATCTTTCTTGTAAACACTTTCTGATCTTGGAAACCAATTGCATCTGCTAAGGTTGCCTCTCTTTATCGTGCTCGCCACTCGCTCGCTTACTTAGGATTCTATTCTTTATGTCTATAAATCTCAAATCCTGAGTCTCAATAAATCTCAAGTCCTTATTTGGAATACTGTTGCCATATCTTGGGTGGATCTTTGAATGATGCCCTTTCTCTTTTAGATAAGGTGCAAAAATACATTGCAAACATAGTTGGATCTGCTCTAGCAGCCAACCTCTAACCATTATCACATCGTTATAATGTTGCTTTTCTTTTTCTTCTCTTTAAATACTATAATGGGCATTGCTCTAAAGAGCATTCTTGTGTTACTTGTCATTCAATTAAGTCTCATTCTTTTACTGTGACTGTTTCTAAGTGCTCCAAAAATTCTTATTCATCTAGTTTTTTCCTAGAAGATGATTTCTTTGGAATTCACTTCCTTTATCTTGTTTTCCTGATTAATATAATTTGCAATCTTTCAAGTCGCCTGTCAACCTTTAACTCTCTATAATCTGTTTTCTTCCAACTCTAATAGTGGTGATCTAAGTTTAGCAGAAAAAAATTTAACTGGAACTGATATTTAACTATTTATGAGGAATTCATGGAGCTATTTATGAAGAATTCCTAAAACTGTAACAAGAAATGTTAGAAGCATGCTATTCTAAGTTTAGTACAATTAAAACTTATATCACATAAGTTTAATAGAGTGCCTATAATCTGTTCTAAACACCTGTTTATTGTATTTTTATTTTGTTATAAATTTCTTTTCTCCCTTTTTTCATTAGGAATTGTCCTTTTATTCCTTTTTTAGACTTTTCCATTTATCTGTTGTTGATTAGTTTTTTTAAATAAATTTTAATAATAATTTAATAACATTCTGAGGTCATAGCTAAAGAATGTTTTTAACTTCTATGAACTTGTTTGTGAAAAAAGTATCCTTATATACAAATTATTTATCCTTATCTTTATATATAAATTACAATACAACAGTATCCTTATATATAAAATACTAAATGAATAAAGTATATATATCTATATAAAATTTTTATAAATTAAAGTATATCATTTTTATAAATTAAAGACTTTATAAATAAATCTTACAAAAGATCCATATGGAAGAATCAAAAAAGTAAATTTAATAAAAGAAAATATAACTTGTAATAAAAGACTAACTTGTTATCAATAATAACAAATGAACAATGAACTTTTTTCAATAATAAAAAAAAACTTATCAAAAAAACACAGCAAAATATTAAACGAACATATAACTTGTTATCAATCAAAATATAAAACCATTCCTTTCACATTACAAAGATTTTGGCCAAAAATTGTATTAAGTATAAAAAAGTAAAAAGAACTTACTCCATTAAAAAAAGTAAATACAATTGGTTTTAACTTTTCAGTGATGTTTGCACCCTATAAAAAAAGTTACACATTAAATCTCTAAACATAATTTAACAATCGATAAACACAATTAAACTCCTCACTAACTGACATAATTTAACACAGTAACACCAGGAAAAAGAACTAAACACCTCACAACACCGACAAACACCAATTAACACCTTAGTTAACAGCAGGAAGTACAATTTAACACTTAAATCCACATAACACAACTTCACTGGTCAGCTATCATTTCTTGTTGACAATGACTTCAATAAAAAAAATATATAGTCAGTGGTGGATTCAGCATAAGACGTGGGGGTCAAGTTGCCCTCCTCCCCAACCCATACCCCTCCTCTTGCACTTCTTAAGCAAGTCAACTAGCGCCCCCTAAAATATAAGTTTCTCATTATGTGTTAAAATAACTGCTATACAAATTCGCCTGCAGTATCGCAGAAAACAAAACAGACATTTTATTTTAAGCAAATATTACAGTCATAATGTACAATAAACAACTTTTATTTTTAAAAGAGAAAAACAAAAAACTATAAATTAACTGATTTCAACATTGTGGAGCAATTTAGATTTATTTTTATGTGTTGAAAACTTTTTCGGCAAAAACCCATATAGCACTCCATCTCCACTTAAAACATACTCACTACTTTCAGAGATATGTATGCATCAATTTCTCCAGCAATGACAACTGGATTACAAATGAAAGACGTGCATCTATTCTTGATCGAGAAATAGATGCCATCATGTTTTCCTAATTTATCTATACTCTACAAATTCGACTTGACTCATCTTTTATATCTACTTATGATGAAAGATGTTTCAGAAGGACATTAATTGGTCATTGATGATCTGTGATCATCAATGACCAATTAATGTCCTTTTGTATTGACATTATTTTTAATCTCACAAAAGCTCACAAAATATTTATTCATTTTTCAAACATCGGTGCCTAGGAAATTCTTGCTATTTTTTTTATTTACATGAGAACATTATACATTCACCAGCAGACACCGGTCCATGCAAAAAGTTTTCTGCAACATAAAGAAGAAAAGGCATTATCACAAGTAAAATTTATGACACTACAAATTTATATAAAATCTTTTGAATGATATAATTAAAGTTCATTCTGATTTCAACAAGAATCAAAGGATTAAAACTAAATAATAATTATCGAAATTAGGAACTACACTGACAAAGATTTTTTTAAATGCAAGACTGACATTGTATTGAAATTACAGAAAAACCTACAACAACCTATAATTATAAGTAGAAATCCAACAGCTTCTTTGTAGGAGGTTGTTGGAAGATTTACTTTCAAGTCTACAAAGTTGAACCTTTGTTTGAAATTTTTTAATAACACCAATGACATACATTTAAAGGAGAGTAAAAAACTTGGCTATAGCAGAACAATATATTTGTCTCGTTGTTACAGGCAAAAAACTTGTCTAGTTGTTTCAGACAAAAAGTTTGTCTTGTTGAGAAAGCTGCTCTAGATAAGAAAAATCATGTTTCATATTGTTGTTGCATCACTTTGCTCGATATTGTTAAACAAAGTAAAGTTCCAAGTAAAATATTTGTTCAATTTAATAAATTAGAAAAAAAAATACGAAAATTGAATAATTTGAAAATAACAAAACACTGTTGCAAACAAAAGCCAAATAAAAATAAAACCTACAATAATGTATCTTTTATAATCTCCTAGGGCATGAGCTGCAGCAAGAAGTGTCACAATACCTGTCACACCATTATCAGCAGCAGGTGCAAAATCATGGAAAAATGCTGTGCTGTCAAGCTAAAATAAAAATCGAGTAATTGTTGTTACTTCAAGTAATCAAAATAACAAGGTAACCAAGGTAAGGTTATACCAAACAAAATATTTTCAAAAATAAATCATATTCTCAAATTTATTTAAAATAAAGCAAAACCCTAGTTGCAGCCATAATAACTTCATCATTTTCAATTTTATCAACCATTGGAAAAAGACTCCCATAGATGTTGTTATCTCCAAGAGGGTCACAGTATGTACCTAAAGATAAATTAAACATTTTAAATACTGTTATTTGAATGATCATCTAATGATCATCTAATGACTATCTAATGATCATCATTTTTAGTATCTCTTGAAGTATAGAAATGCTTACTTTGAATAGGGTTTGGCATTTCAGTTTTTCGACGACATGTTGGTGTGTCTTTGGAAGCAAACATAAAGTCTTTCATTTCAATTGCACAAAGTGGAAAACTAGGGGTTGCTTCTGTTTCCTTTGGTATGTTGTGCTTTTGGTAACACTAAATGTTTGGTAAAGCATCAAGCAAACAACGTAAGTATTTTCAACATTTACAAAGAAAAAGAAAAATTAAAAAAGAAGTCAAAACAACAAACTTTGACAAGCTCATTAATTTCTTCCCCATCAGCCAGTGCAAATATTGGTATTCCGTAATACTTTTTTGACATATCATTTCCCTTTATAAAGAAAACTTTTTTGACATATCATTTCCCTTTATAAACAAAACTTTTATGACATATCATTTCCTTTTATAAACAAAACTTTTCAAATTAGTTATTCACATTCTTCTATTCAGAACCAAATGCAGAATTTAATTTTGAATTCAGACACTAAATATGTATTTAAAACTTACAGTAGGATTCCACTTTATCTTTTGACAATTTCCATTCTCTTTGTCATTTGAGTAAGCACCTTAAAAATTATTAATTACTAATTTTTAACAATATTATTACCACTGAGTTAGATTTTAAATTCAACAAATAAAAAATTTAAAGACTAAACAATTAAATAAAAAATTTTTAATGAATAGCTTACCAAACTGATCCAAAGGACATTTAGAGTCAGGTGAAAATGCTGATAAATAAATGAAATTTTATGAATATGTTGATTTAAAAAAATAACAATTTCAATATATATATATATACACATATATATATATATATATATATATATATATATATATATATATATATATATATATATATATATATATATATATATATATATATAATATATTTATATATATAATATATATGTATATAATATATATGTATATAATATATATATATATGTATATATATATATATATATATATATATATATATATATATATAATATGATATGATTCTGATATCAATATGATATGATTATGATATCAATATGATATATATATATATATATATATATATATATATATATATATATATATATATATATATATATGTATATATATATATATATGTATATATATATATATATATATATATATATATATATATATATATATATATATAATATATATATATATATATATATATATATATATATATATATATTTGACTTGGACATATATATTCTATAGCTTAGTAGTTTAGTGAGCATCATCAGTGTCATTTCTGAGGCAATTCCCTTCAGCACAAAATATTTTTTAACTTTTTCAATCTTGTAGTATATATTTATAGCAAAAAAAAATATTATAGCAAAAAAGAATAAAAAGCGATTTTTTTATATTATAAAGACATTAATTGTAATTGGTGTAGAAGATTAAAAATGGTTATTTTTTCACTTAATCATATATCATCAATAGCTCAGTGGTTTAATGTGGTGTCCTGTTGTTTCTGAGGTTTCAAATCCATAACTTTTTCAATCTTGCCATATATATATATTTATAGCAAAAAAAAAAGCAAAAAAGACTTTCAATAGTTAAAATAAAATTTAAAAGTTTTTTCATATATACATGTAATATTATAGGATCATTACATCACCCGCAAACTCAACGTATGCCAAAGACATTTACACTTACAAATGTTTGAACATAACGCTATCCATATGGAATTTTTACATTTGCATGTTTTAAATGACATATTGTTATTATGTACACATTTATATATCTGTGAATAAATTCTGCATATTTGCTTAAAACAAATTAAACTTACATGTTGGCAAAATTGTTGTTGGCTTGTGAACCACAAGAACACCAGATATCTTTTTAGAATTCATGAGTTTATTCATAACATTTCTAAAGCAAGTGAAAGAGATAAAAACACAAAAATTCTTTTAATATTTTATTTATATAATAATTTCTCTAACAATTTATTAAAATTTAATGATATAAAAAAATAAAAGCATTTTACTCATTAAAAAAGGTGGAGTTAAGTAAGGGAATATAAGGTTGATTGGTTCCTTTTTCAATCAGCCAATCCACATCATCTTCGCTTTCAACAACATGCAAGATACCACGATTCCCACCCATATTTGCTAATAAATTAAAAAAAACATTAATTTTTATTTTTTTCAATTATCAAATCAAATATATAAAATAATAATAATAAAGTTTATGCTGCACTAGAAGTAGGTTCTATTAAACTAGTCTGCTTGGTTACAACAACTGTTGCACTTTTTAGTGCTTGTCATAAAGATTCTTAAAGCAGTTAACTGAAAAGACGTTGACAATTTTTATCAATAGCTGATTCCAGATAGACACAATTCTGCATCATTCAATCATTCAAACTTTTGATAAATCCTATTATTTTAAAATTGCCTGCAAAGAGTTTGACATAGAGTACAAAGAGTGTGTCACTGCTTCGGGAAGGTCATTGATAAATATAATAAAAAGCAGCAAGCCCAATACACGGCCTTGAGGGACAACACTTTTTACCTCTTTCTATTCTGACAAGTTTGAATCTATGACTACTCTCTGTCTTTGACCTTAAAGAAAGATTTTAGCCAAGCAAGGAAGTGATCTTTAAAACTATAAGCAAATTCCTGGTACTATGGGTAACAGTAACATATATACTATATAGCTCTAGTTTATCTATTGAACACTTTTTTAAGTATACAATATTATACATGATAGAAACGAAAGTAGAAACGAAAATGCCAAATTAAAAACGAAAAGAAATGCCAAATTAAAAACGAAAAGAAATGCCAAATTAAAAACGAAAAGAAATACCAAATTAAAAACAAAAATTTCATGCTCGTATTAACTTATATATTAAAAAACAAAAATAAATCTCAAATAAATCAGATATTCTCATTAAATTCTTAAATATTGAAAGAATAATAAAAGTTTGAACAAAACTACCACCATGTTAAAAAAAAGATAAAACAACAGATAAAAGGTTAAAATAACAAATAACCTAAAAAAATTCAAAATTCTCTCTCTTCTTCTTTACCTTGTCTTCCAGAATAATGATTGCTTCTATAGCATATGTATGAGCTTTTTATGCTTCACTAGCAGCTTTTTAAAAAAGTGCTTCTGAATCGCTTCACAGTGTTTTTTTTACTTTTTCTTTTTCAGATTTTCCAGAATAATCTTTTAGATTGTAAGTCTTTTATGTCTTTACCAATTGAGTCGCTTTTCCGTTTTCAAGCATCCATAACTTTATTTTCTTTTTGATCTGGTAATTCAAACTTTTGTCGACTGCATGTTTTTTTTTACATAAATAAAACTAGAAGATTCTGCGTTTTAAATCATGAGCTTTTAATGATTTACTCATTAGATTAGGTTGTAACATGCTCTTGTTGGTGCTGAATCCTCTTTTACCTGCTGCTTGACCATAAAAAGAATTAACACCATCTTGATTAATTTAGACAATGTGGGATCATGTAAATCATGATAAACTTCCAAATTTGGAAAAGAAAAACTCATATAACCTACCATCTATTTTGTTAAACGTTAAAAAAAGTTCCATGTTTTTAGAGACAATCTTTTCCAATTACAACATTCTGCAACCTCATCACCAGCTCAACCCAATGCAATTAAAAAAAATTATCAACCAAACCCTTTATTCTTTCCTTTGCCAATTTTTCATTTAATATAATTTCTGGGTAAAAGCACTTTACATTTCACACAATGGTATATTTTAAAGGAAATTTTTCTTTAAATTGTCAATGACTGCAGAAAATGTATGCAACTGAAGCTGAAATAAGAAACATCTTTTTGAGTGATTTCATCATTTGTTTTTTTATCCTTTATGACAGTGCTGGCTCTGCATCCATTACCTGGTTTTATTAAATTTTTTTTGGGTGAAATCCAATTTGCACAGGCTTTTGGAAAACTAATTTACAATTCTTTACAAGGTGGTCTCAGCATTTTTGATGCTAATTTTACTCAAGAAAAATTTAATGATAAATGTAGCCGCACCTTTTCACCCTTTTTTGAATGAATTGCTTTTTAGAGACGCAAAATGTTTGCATGCAGTTTTACATTGATCTAAAACATCAGGTTTAATTAATTTTGAAGTTAATTTTTTCAAAAGTTGATAAAGATCGTCATACAAAACAGTTTAGGATTCTGATAAAGGGTTAAAAATATTTGAGACGTGAGCAAAAAAATGAAATTTAACCAAAATTAAAAGAATAATAATAGCAAATAAAATAATTTGAAAGCTCTTGCATTGCAAAATTAGTTGTAGGTTATTTTTTAATAAAACAAATTAAAAACAACTGTTCATACTGCTTACTTTAATTATTAATGAAAACTTAGAAGCATTTTTCAAAAGGGAGCTAAATCAAATTTTACATATTTTTGTTTTAAGAAAATTTAAAAAAAAAATAAGTGTTGTATTTTTTTTAATCTTAAAAACTGACAATAAAGATGATCTACGATTTTTTAGTCTTATTAACGAGACTTTTACCTATCTTTTAAAAAACCTAAAATGTTTAGAACATTCAATTTCAGAAAAAAAGAACTTGGATCTTTTTATAAAGTCTTTTCAATTGAAGATGTTTATAAATAGTATATAAGTACTTGAGTGAAAAATCAAAAATCCTTGTTTCATAATATTTTAGCTTTATATTTTGATACAATAATGATACACAGGTAAATAAACCTTAAAAAAAATAAATAAAAAAATAACAGATAAACCTATTTTTTGGCCAAAGATCAATAAATGATCAATTAGCAGTGCGTCAAATAAAGAAAAAACCACTTGTAGTATAATGCTAAAATTTAAACAGCTTATTTATACTAAACATTTAAAAGTATGGGAGCAGAATTGATTGCATACATAAGTTAAAATTTAAATACCTTTCTTTTAATAAAAATTAAAAATGAAACTGGGGTAAATAAAATTCTGCTCTAAAAATCATTTTTTCGAAAAATGCCTTTCTTATAAAAAAGGTTTATAAAATGTAACTACAACATTTTAAGTGCAAAGCTCAAACTAACTAAATGTGATGCACAGCCCAAAATTTCCGACATTGAGAAAAAATGCAAATTAAGTAACAACATAATAAAATAAACTAATTTTACTAAATTACTTTTAGGGAAAAACATACAAAACTTATATTTGATAGCCTTTTTGCTACTTAAATTTCAAAATTAAATTGCGGTTGATGATTAAAAAGAAACAAGCATTAAGCATTCAAATATAGTGAACAGGTTTTTCTAAAAACTTTTCGTGAATTTCATTAGAAATAAAACATAATATAGCCATACTTTAAGTGCTCTACTGGTTCATTAGATTCCCAAACATCATCACACTGTTCAAATATACTAATTCTGCTTTTACTTGCATGGACATTACTTTTGCTTATATTGACTTTTTAGGAACAACACCTAGCCTCCTTGAATTTCATTTGATCATAAAAATTGCACCTGCAAAAACTAAAACATGCAAAAACTACACCTTCTTTTCAGTTTTCTTATTAACATCTTTTAGACATTATTTCCCAATTATTTTTTTAAACATCTTCGCTTCCAACAAGGCTGCAAGCAGCCATCAATTAAAGTTGGAAGTTACTGAAAAATAAAAGATGAAGATTGTAGAGCAAGAAAACGATTGATGGACACTTAAAAGATTGCAAATTATGTGAATCAGGAAAGCAAGATGAAGGAAGCGAATTCCAAAGAACTGATGTTCGAGGTAAAAAACTAGACAAATAAGCATTTTTGGAGCACTTAGGAACAGTCACAGAAAAAGGATGACACTTAATTGAATGACGAGTAACACGAGAATGAATTATAGTAAATGGCACAAGAGACGCTAGCTCTTAAGAGCAGTGCCCATTATAGTATTTGTAGAAAAGAGAAAGAGAAGCAACATTACGACAATGTGATAATGGTTGGAGGTTGGCTGAAAGAGCAGGTCCAACTATGTTTACAATGCATTTTTGCACCTTGTCTAAAAGAGAAAGGGCATCATTAGAAGATCTGCCCCAGATGTGCCAACAGTATTCCATACAAGGCCGGATTTGAGATTTATAGAGATAGAGAATAGAATTTGAAGAAAGAAAGCGACAAGCTCGATAAAGAGATGCAACCTTAGCAGATGCTAATTTTGCAACTGATTTGATATATGGTTTCCAAGAAAGATTGGAAGTAAGAGTTAATCCTAGTAGATGAAGAGTAGGTGACACATCGAGTACATCACCGTTCATATATATAGGAACATCTAAATTATTGCGATAACGATTAGCTGAAAAAAATTGAGTTTTATCTGAATTAAAGTTCACCAGCCACTGTGAGCCCCATGCTGTAGCAGAAATGAGATCTTTTCAAGCTCAAATGCCCCCTCCAAGCAATCAGAGGGTGTTGGTTTCTTATCACGACAAGAATAAATGGTAGTATCATCAGCAAACAATGCCACCTTAGATGTGAGAATATCTGGAAGATCGTTAATGTAAATTAAAAAGAGTATAGGGCCAAGGATAGAACCTTGAGGAACCCCTGAAGTTACAGAATAAGAAGAAGAGTGTTGTCCATCGAGGACAACTTTTATGCTACGATTGGAAAGGAAGGATTCAATGATCTGAAAGATGTTGCCAGATACACCATAAGAAGAAAGCTTATGGAGAAGACCAGCATGCCAAACTTTATCAAAAGCTTTTGAAATGTCAAGAGCGATGGCCTTAACCTCTCCACCTTTATCTAATGCACGATAAAACCCGCCAGTTATTACTGTTAGCAAATCAGCTGTAGAACGAGAAGATCGAAATCCATATTGATGGTCAGAAAGTTATTAAATTCAAGATGAGAAATTTAGTGTTTGTTAACTAAAGATTTAAAAACCTTGCTTAAGATAGGAAGAAGACTTATGGGACGGTAGTTAGACAAATCAGATCGCTCTCCAGAATTTTTGAAGATAGGGATAACAGATGCCGCTTTCCAGCAGGCTGGAAAACAAGATTCTGATAAGCACTTGTTGAATAGTTTTGAGAGTATAGATGACAGCTCCGGAGAACACTTCTGCAAGACAATAACAGGTATGTTGTCCGGGCCACAAGCTGTAGAAGAGTCTAGGCAGGAAATCACTTTAGATACAGAAGCTGGAGTGATATGAATGTCAAGCAATGGATCAACCTGTTTTTGGCAATATCAGGTAGAACGCAACTAGTGGAATCAAGAGACGATATTGATGAAAAGTTTTTAGTAAACAATTCAGCTTTGTCTTTAGGTGAGGTGACAAAGTCTGAACCATACAAGAGAGGTGGAATTATAGATTTGCCCTTATTATTGATATTATTAAAGATTCTTCAGAAGTCACGAGAGCCTAATTTTTGAGAAGAGATACAAGATTTCATGACCTGAGAATAGCGGGTTTTGGCGTTAGACAAAACGTTTTTACAATTGTTTCTAGCAGTAATAAACAGACGCCTGTTTTCTGGAGAATTGTTTTGCTGATAAATATGGAAGTAACAGTTTCGATTGGCAATCGCAGCAGCACAGTGTGAGGAAAACCATGGAGGAGAGTGAGGCTTGACCTGGAATCGTCGAGATGGAATAAAAAATTCCATTCCAGCCTGAATCCACAAAGTTATGTAAGAAGCACATTTGTCGACAGGAAGACGAAAGATTTCTACCTAAGGGCCATCACGAAGAAAATCACGGAAAGAATCCCAGTCAGCTTTACTGTGGTTGTAAGAGGTTTGATAATAGGGGGATTCAGGTGATGAAGAAGATGGAGATATTAGTTTTAGAGAAATCAAACTGTAATCAGAAGAACCTAAAGGGGGAATGTGGAGAAACTGACCACTGACTAGGATCAGAAACAAGACATAAGTCGAGTAGAGAAGGTAAATGATTCGGGTTGTCTGGAAAGCAAGTTGGAAAGTTGACTTTTTGAGTTAGAGATTGAGAAAGGCAAAAGTTGTGGGCTTTAATGCCTGCAGAGTCACTGACACTAGAGCCAAGCCATTCAGAGTGGTGAGCATTAAAGTCACCGACAACAACTATATTAGCTGATAGATAAAGAGAGAGGGCTTGGTCAATATGATCAGAAATAACATTAAAAAGAGTGCAGCCTTGAGATGAAGGAGAGCGATATAGAACAAAGAGAAAGGCAATAGAGTGAAGTGATGCTAAACGAAAGCACATGAAAGAATAGTCTGTGGATTCAAACCTAGTTTCACGACAAATGGGTGAATTCTTACGAATGTAAATGCCCAGGCCAAGCATGTGGTTATTGGAGTCTTTACGAATTGGAGGAAGATAACCATCAACACTAAGATCACAGGATGAGACAGCTGAACTCAAATTAGTCTCACAAAGAGCAAGTAGGTCTGGTGAACTTTGCAAGAGATAAGACTCAACAGAAGAAAAGTTATTTCGAAGACCACGAATATTAGTGAATAATAGGTTTAGAGAACTTGGTGATGATGATGGTTTTTTGTGTTTTATAGTTTTTGGTACTTTATTCATTTTAAAATTAGATTGAAGAACTTGACTCAAAGCATAGATAGTACTCAGAACACCGTTTAATAGTCCAAGCAATTGCCTCATTACTGCTAATAAACCCTAAGCCATAACAAAGGGCTCCAAATGTGGCCTCCGCAATGCACACCAAAAGTACAAACAGGGACACCATTTATGCGCAACATGGCACTGTTAATACTTTGATATTTTTCAGCTGTTGATGGAATCAGCCTCTCTGAGAGCTACCAAAGAGTTCGGGAAACCTGACTACCAGCCGGCCTCAGAACCATAAAACTGAGTATTAAGCTGTACCCTCATTAGGAGATAATAGAATGAGTTGCCTAGTCATAAAAACAGAGACACAAGCAAAACCCATGCATTGAGTCAAGAAGATCCAGCATTCAACATCCTAAACTGGAAACAATGTATTAAAAACACATCTGCACCAGCCTAATAGATGAAGAAGGGGTGTGAGGCTGGTCAACAGATAGAATCTGTTTACCCCTTAAGTTTTCGCCTAGGAGGCCTTCTACAAGACAGTAGCCGGGTGCATTTAACATCTGCCCAAGATGCGTATTTTTATCGAGACACCATCTCTAGCCTTTACTCAACCAAGAACCCCAAGGCAGGGGGTGTTTTAAACCGGAGTTGGCATCTCCTAGCCTTTGCCTAAAAAGGCATATCCTACTAGGCAGCAGGACATGAAGCAGATTGTACTGGGTTATATGTTACCAGTTTGTTACAATTCCATTTGGAGACTCACTTTTGCTTACATTTTTGTTGCTTACATTTTTGTCGCTTACATTTTTGCTTACACTTTTGTTACAATTCCATTTGGAGACTCATTTTTGCTTTTTGTTTTACCATAAAGACATTTAAAAAAAAATTGTCATCACTTATACTGATTTTACAGCAAGTAATCTTGCCAAAGATAAGTTGATATACTGTCTATTTTGTCTGACTGATATTTATATTACCTATAAAAGTGGCTCTACAGGAGCAGCATGAGTGAGTTCTAATACTTCAATAGCTTTTTTTTGACTGTTAACCATCAAAACATGTAAAATTTGTCAAAGACTTTTAAGTTAACCAAAACAAAACACTTTTTGTTGCTGTTTTTTATAACTATGAATATAATAACACAACCTATGAAGTGAAGTATAAAAAAATTACTTGTTGTATTTTATTAATTTATCAATGTAATAAAAAATAAAAAAAATAAGACGTAAAACCTATTTAATGAATAACATAATAAGCCAATATTTGCCATGAATTTTTTGAGTTTTCCCTGATTGTTCCCTGATACTTTTGCAGCTATCTAAACTTCCTGACTTTTCCCTGTTTTCCCTGATCCAGCAGACACCCTGGCTATGCTCTTTTTAAAGCTATCTTTTTAACTGTTTGTTTTTATTGTGAGAGATTTTTATAAATACTATTTAAAAATGCTTTAAAATTTTATGTTCTTTTTTAAAAATTGACTGTCATATATACAGTCAATGTATCTATGAAATCTTAAGCTTGAGTATCAAAAAAAAAAACAATTTTTTTTGATACCTATATACTTGATAAATTACAATATACTTATATTTAATGAAAATAACTATAATAATAAATTACAATTATTTCAACTATAATAATAAATTACAATATATTCAGTAATAAGAATATTATAATAACTTCAATTTAATTTTAACTTTTTATTCTTTATAAAAACAAAAACAACATGTAAAAAACAAACTCACATGTACAACCAACTTGATGAGTTGCATTCGTCAGCAGAATACAAGGAGAATAACTTTTAATAGATTTATATATTTTAGATTCAATTTGAGATGATGAAACTAAAAATAAAATGTTGTTTTATTTAAATAAAAATGATTTTATGAAGAATTAACTTTAACAAAATTGTTTAAGTATTGTACTAATTTTTCTGGATTTCATTTAATTTTTTCACCTAAATTTTGTAACTCTACACTTTTTACCAAATTTCTAAGTTTTGTTACCATGACACTTTTTTGTTCCTAGTAACCATGACACTTTTTGAGTTTGCATAATATTTTATAAAAAAATTTCTTTGTATTTATTTATTATTTAAATTATTTTTATAAAGCCGGATAATCCACAAAAAAAATGCTGGTTAAAAAAAAATTAATTTTTAAGAATAATTTTTTAATAAAATAAAATAATTTTTTTGGTTCATTTAACTCTAAAACCTTCTCACTTCTCCATAATTAAATGATTAAATAAATTATTTATCAATTAATACATTTATTATTTTAGATAAGAGAATAGAAACCCAAATAATATTCCTTAACAACCTGCTGAAAAAAAATTTAGGTTTTACTTTATTTTAGAAAAAATTAAAAAAAATCTTTACTTTTAATTGAAAGAAAAAGTAAGAAACACTGTAAGAAAAAGTAAAACCTATTTTTTTCTGAGATCCTGGTTTAAATCTTTCCTTTTTTCTTATTAAAAACTTTACTTTTTTCCAAGCAAGTTTTTTTTTTACAAAAGAAAACTGCAATTATCAAAAACATTTAGTTCCTATCTTAATATTTGCAGCTTTCTGTTTTTGAGAGTATTCAATTTTTTTTATTAAGTTTGCCTTGCATATACATACATACATACATATATATATATATATATATATATATATATATATATATATATATATATATATATATATATATATATATATATATATATATTTATATATATATATATATATATATATATACACATATATACAAATATATATAAATTTTAATTCACCTCCCCAAGGCCAAGAAGGCCACTACAGACGAGGAGGCTACTTAATTGTGGTTATAGCCCTCTCTCAACTCTATAACTCCAAAACACAAACCTTGATAAACAAGGCCGCTGTTCGGAGAAACAAGTTTGAAATGGGTTAGTTGACTGATTGGATAAAAACAAATTAAAGTTGAAAAAACTGTTGAAACCCATTTTAGAGGTCCCTGCTTTTATAATATGTGATCCGAAAGCCACACTTTTTTAACCAAAAAGCAAGGACCTTAAACATTGAAATAAAACAATTTTTTTTTTCTATGAACTTTAAAAGGCCTATATATTAATTTGGAATTGGTTAAAAAATTAAGTTTTTTAAAAAGTGCATTGGTTTGACCCTGGAAAAATGGGCGAAATGTTCTAATTATAAGTGATTTTATGGATATATCAATTGACCAATTTTTCTATCTAACAAAATTTCCAAGACAAATCTTATCAAATTCTTGTTTACGAAGATTAACTTAATCCAAAATTCAATTTTAAAATTATTTTCTAATATAGGGACCACTATAGGAAGGCTAGCGGTGGGCGGCGGAGAGCTTGCTTCTTGCACAACCGAATATTTATGTACCATCTGCTTTGAAGTTTTATTTTCTCATAAGGTTTGATTAGATTTTCATATAGGCGCTGATTTTATTGCGTTGCATCCGTTATTGTGAACAGAATTAACAAACTCTGACTCAAGCCTAATTTCCAATATTTCGTATAACGTATTGCCTATTCGTATAACAGTTGTTGACTAAATATATTACGCGAACAAACTTAACAAAAGTTTTAAGTTGGTCAATAAGGCCCCAAAAAGATGAAAGACAGTTCAGCCATTTATCATCATTTTTACTCAAATTTAAGAGACTGTGAATAAACCACGAACTCCTACTAACCAACTGTGACAAGCTTGGTGGTTTCTCATGGGTGAAGTCTAGATCTGCGAGACATAATGGAATCAAGGTTTGATCCAAATACCACATATGTCTCTCCATTGATTTCAATCTTTCTTTAATTCCTTCTAGTACATCATTAGCTCCTGGATCTACCCAACATTTATACTGAACCATCTGCCGGTATGCTTTTAAATCTTGAAAAGGTGCAGAAGAAACTAAAGAGGAATGTACAAACTACACAGTATATAATACAGAAATAAATTCTGCTGTTCTACTGATTTCTTCTTATAAACTAGCTGTCAATTGGTAGAACAACTGATTACCTAAAACTTTAACTTTAAGATAATATATAAACTTTGCCATAAAATGTGCATGGGAAACTGATCCCGGAGCATAAACATTAAAGCTTACATCTAGACATAAAGTGAGTCTAAGTTCTACAAGTTCTTCATAATTACCCCTTGGAAATTGGCAAGTGCATATTTGCAAAATTGAACAGCTTCTTCAATCTGTTTTTCTAGATATGTTCCTTTAACTGCAACTTTGTCAAATTTTTTAATCTTTGATTTAACCGTAGTTTCCTTTGTTGCCATAGTTTCCAACTATTAATTATTTAACTGCAACTTTGTCAAACTTTTTAAACTTTAATTTAGCCATAGTTTCTATCAGATTTTCAGGAGCCTGTTTTAGTTGCAGTTGTGTAAAAGCACAGAACCTTTATATAAATTCTTAGCTTATATTCATCCAAAATGTTTATTAAAGCATCATGAAAAGATTTTCCAGTACTGTATTCCATTGGCGGAATGCCAATGGAATACAGTACTTTTATTATTTCTTGCTATTTAGCTGCACTTGTACTTACTGCTTTCTTTTTTGCACATCTATATGGTGGATACAAAAAGCAAGAAATCTGTCATATTGCCCTCAGAAGTAACTATTATGTCAGAGATCAAGTGCATCATATTTCGAGATGAAATATTTTTAGTAACACCTGTAATTGCAACTTCTTTTGCAAATTCCTTAAGTAATACTGTTGAAGCACTAGTACCTGATTTAATTTTGTCTGGTGAATAGTCAGAATCCTCACTTTGCTCTGACAATAAAAAATCAGTTTTCTCAGCTTAATCCTCTTGTCGCTCAACAAATGTTAAACATCACAATTTTCATCTTTTGACAATATGTTAAATTCTTTGACCAAGTGTCATTTTATGTTTTATTAATTTTATTAATTAATTTAATTAATAATTTTATTAATTAAATTAATTTTATTAATCTAGGTTGTTTCCATGATTCTTCTTTAAAAAAGAAAAAATTCCAATTCAAAAAACTTTCTTAGCATTTTTTATTTTCTGCCTTTCTTATTTTTTTTTTTTTTTTTAACGCTGTTCATTTTTCAACTAGATCATTTAACAGTTTCCTAGAAAACATAATATTTATCAAATTTTTTTTCTAATTGGTTTAAAAACTTTTAATTTAGCCTCATATCAGAGGCAGAGAGAAAAGAGTCAAGTTAACAAATTAATATAAGCAAAATTAAAATTCGGTAAAAATAAAAAAACTATAATTAAAGATTATTTAGCAAACCTGATGTGTTAGTCATGTAATATGCTGCTGTCATATCCTCCTTTAATCCACAGTTTCTTTTTAGCCAAAAGGAAGCAGTTTTGAGGACATTGCTTTTTCAGAGCATGCTGACATCATTTTATCTCGAGAAGCACAACCAATCAAAGTTTTGGTTGGAGTATTTTTATCTAACAGACCCCTGAGTTATTAAGATTAAATTTAGATTTTATTGTTTCCGTTTTTCAAACTGAAATTTAATTACTTGGTTAAATACATATAACTTATAATAACAATTATATTACAATATTAATAACAATAACTTGGTTATTCGTTTTTTAATCTTTTCTAATTTTTTTAGAATAAATAGTTTGAAAAAAAAGATTGTTGGTCTAAATTAGTATATATATTTTTTAGTGTAAACTTCGAACCAATTCAAAATTAATATTTAGGCCTTTTAGAGTTCATAGGAAAAAAATTGGTGTTTTATTTCAATGCTTAAGGTCCTCGCTTTTTGGTTAAAAAAGTATCAGGGCACAAATACATATATACATCTATACACATACATACATACATTTTAAGAAGAAAAAAGTTTATACACAATCATAGTCAACAATAATTTTATCATTAAAGTTTACCTAAAACAAAACAGGAAGTATAAGTAAACAAAAATCTTCATTAAATACAAATGCTTAACTCACTATAACATAAATATACATATGCATAAAGATATCAGTATTAAAAAATAAATAAATATAAAACGATAGGAGGTATAAGATAAAGAAAAAACATTATTGCTTTTAATTATAACTTATGTAGTGGTGGTAATAAACTTCTCCTCAGAATCGGATTTATCATTACCGGCATTTCGAAGAGGCTCAGCACCAATACCTAGTTTATTTCGTCAGATAAACATCACCATTTATGCTTTACCATGCGAATTACGCCTACTCTACACTGCAGTAAAAAAGGACTTCACTGCAAACAGCCAAAACCCTAAATATACTCTCTTGATTAACTGTCAAGTTATTTTCTACATATCCAAAATATTTTTTCCAATATCTTCTTGGCATATTTTCTATCTATATATGACATTTCCCAGAAAAGTTAATTTGAAAGTAAACACACTGAAAACAATCCCAGACATGCAACAACTGAACATGGAAACATAGAATACATTAAAGAGCAAATATTCACAGAGAATTAATAGTTTACAAAGAAATAAAACTTGGTTGTTTTTATAGTGTCATATTTCTAAGGAAATTTTTCATTTTGTGTCCTGGGTCTAATAAAGGAAAAACAAAACAAACTATATCTCATATTGACTCATAATGAAGTGCTAAAGCGTATTAAAATTAAAAAAATTTAGAAAATGTCATAACCCATAACATAAATATATATATATATATATATATATATATATATATATATATATATATATATATATACCCACACATATATATATATATATATATATATATAATCTTTGAAAGTCATTTTCTTGTTATACGTTAAAATATGGGTAGAATTCAATAAATACGGCTGCGTATATTTTGCTGATTTATCGTGATCAGCGTCATTAGGTATAATAAATGAAATAGTTACAAAGAAATCGTTATAGTAAAAACAAACCGTTAAAAAGATAACACTAAAAAGCCAAAATATAATACAAAAAATTTTCTCAAATAACTGACGCCAGCAAATTTTAATAAAAAATGGCCCCCAGGTTTTAGTTGTCACCTTATCACCGTCATCCCAATTGAGAACCACATCACCATTTCTCAACTCCTGTCGAACCCTAGCTTTGCTTATTTCAAGTGACTCTCTGATTTTCCGAGTTCGAAATTCTGAGGCTACAGATAATGTTTTGAGGTGCAACCAATCAAACTTACCATGGCATGTTTTGGAATGTTCAGTTGCACCCGAACTGGACCATTTTTCTTTTATGCTGTTTTTCTGGTGTTCAATACATCTCGATATCACCTTCTTTTTAGTTTCACCAATGTATATCAAACCGCATGAACATTTTAGTTGGTATACGCCAGGGTTTGTGTTTAGTAGTAGTTTAGTTTTATTGTTGCAAAAATATTTTTTAAATTAGGAGTTGATGTGAAAATAACCTTTACGTTTTGTTTTCGAAATTCTTTACGAAGTTTTGGACCAACAATTGGCATCCAAGGTAGTTTTATAAAGGGTTGGGTATTTAATGGTTGACATGTGGTGTTTTTTGAACCGTTTTTTAAATGGTCTATAGTAATATTATTTAGAATGTTCTTGTCGTGGCCATTTTTAACAAATATGTCTATTAGAAAATCAATTTCTTTTTGAAGGTGTTTTTGAGAGCAAATTCTTTTTGCACGACATAAAAATCCTTTGAAAACGCCAATAATAATGTTAGGATTAATGTTCGAGTTAGGTTTAAGTTGAACATTTGTAATAGCTTCTTTTCGATGTACTTGAAATTCATAAGCTCCAGAGCCTGTGTTTGTGATATTAATATCTAGGAAATTGAGTTGTTTGAGGTCGTTTTCAAGTTCCACTGTGTATTTTTTTGGTAGGATGCTGTTCATTAAGAATGTTCAGGATCATTTGTTGTTGTTTTATTGAAGCGAAGTGAGCGTGACAATCATCTACATATCTCTTGTAAATTTTTGGTTCGGATGTATAAACAATTGCTATGTTAAGGGCCTTTCTTTCTATATTTTGTAAAAACGCTTCCACCATAACAACCATTAAAGATAAACCTATAGGACCTGAATTAGGTATTACTCGGATATAGTTTTCATATAAAAAATAGCATATACTTAATGAAAGTTCAATTAATTGGTGAATGTCTGCAAGAGTAAGTTTAGTTCGAGTTTTTAAGTCATCAATGTCAGCGTTCAATATATCAATAATAACCGGAATTGCTTCGTCAATGGGTATGGATGGATATAAACTGACTATATCAAATGAAACTTAAACTTTGTTAGGATCTACTATCCATTGCTTAGCTTCATTTACAAAACTATTAGAATTCATAAGTCTACTTTTATTTTTGTTCAGAGTCGGTTGAATAATTTTAACAAGATAATCAGATGTTCCATAAGGTGGTGTGTTAATTGTTGATACAACGGGGCGCATTGGGTAATCTTTTTCTGGTTTGTGAGCTTTAATCATTCCGTAAATCCTTGGTGGGTTACAATCTGATAGATAAATTTTAAAGTATGTATTTGTGTCTAGCTTACCTTCTTTTCTTAATTTGCACAATTGTCTTTGAAATTTAGTAGTCAATGTGGATGTTGGATCATAATCAATAATTTTGCTATTTTTTATTTGTTCTTCTAATTTGAGAGATGCATCATTTTGGTTTAATAATGCAAAACCTGTGCCTTTATCGAAAGGGTATATCTTAATATTAGAATTGTTTTTTAATTTGTTTATGGAAAGACGTTGTTGCTTAGTTATATTATCTTTTAATTTTAATTTTAGTGAATTTGTTAAAATTTGTGAACAGTTTTGTCGTAGAGTTTCTGCCTGTGTTGGTTTTTTAAGTTTTTCAAGTTGTAAAGCGCAAGTTTCAATATTAGCTATAATATCCATATACGGAATTTTTTTCTGCAGTGTTACAAAATTTGGACCTAAATTGAGTAGCTCAGTTGTTGATTTATCCAGAGTAACATTAGTTAAATTGAGTATAGCAGGTTTAATAACTTGATTGGGAGGATCAAAAGTATTTTTTATAATCGGTGTAATTTGTAATCTATAATATTTTTCTTTCATTTCCGTTTTTTTCTTAATATAATGGTAATTTTTTGATTTGTTGGTTATACTATTAATTAACTCATAATCGTGTAATTTTACTTTTGTCTGAAGAAATATATTTAATTCATTAATTAATTTCTTACTTGAATATAATCTGTGTTTGGCATCGTTTCGAGCATGAATTAGTAGTTTTTTCATTATGTTTTTTGCTTTTTTAGTATAAATTGGAGTTTTTATTTTAAACGATTTTGGAGTTATGTTATTGGATAAGCATTTTTGAAGAAAAACAAGTTGATTTTTTGAGTTCGCATTTCGAATCTTCAAATCTTGTAACTTTTTGGTATCATCGTAAGTCTTTATGCTGTAAAAAGTAGTAATATAATTTTGTTTTTATAGTGTAAACATCTGAAGCCCCAGAATATCAAACTCGGAAAATCAGAGAGTCACTCGAAATAAGCAAAGCTAGGGTTCGACAGGAGTTGAAAAATGGTGATGTGGTTCTCAATCGGGATGACAGTGATAACGTGACAACTAAAACCTGGGAGCCATTTTTTAATAAAATCTACTGACGTCAGTTATTTGAGAAAATTTTTTGTATTATATTTTGGCTTTTTAGTGTTATCTTTTTAACGGTTTGTTTTTACTATAACGATTTCTTTGTAACTATTTTATTTATTATACCTGATGACACTGATCACGATAGATCAGCGAAATATCGAAATAATTATATATTATTAAAAAATATATATATTAAAAAAAAAGTTTATACGCAGCCGTATTTATTGAATTCTACCCATATATATATATATATATATATATATATATATATATATATATATATATATATATATATATATATATATATATATATATATATATGGGTAGTATAAACAATGTTTTTATTTTTTTTAATAAAATGTTTTTATTTTTACTGTAAATCATCCACGGAGTGTTGCTACATCGACTATCTTATAGCCTGACTCGCAACAAAGTGCTGCTACATCGACTGACAAATAGCCTGACTCGCAACGGAGTGCTGCTACATCGACAATCTTATAGCCTGACTCGCAACGGAGTGCTACTACATCGACAATCTTATAGCCTGACTCCCAAGGGAATGCTGCTACATCAACTGAGGGTTTCGTTGGGACAGGCAGTCTATCAAGTAATAAAAAAAAAAATTCCGGTCTTGCATTTTAAATTTTACTTTTCCACAACAAAATACGGAAAAACTTTCTGAGAACCAGTTAGGGGTTATACATATATACATACATACATACATATATATATATATATATATATATATATATATATATATATATATATGTATATATATATATATATATATATATATATATATATATATGTATATATATATATATATATATATATATATATATATATATATATATATATATATATATATATATATATATATATATATATATATATATATATATGTATATATATATATATATATATATATATATATATATATATATATATATATATATATATATATATATATATATATATATGTAAATATATAAAATATACTATATGATTAAATGCCTCTATGAAAAGGCATTAAACATACAATTTGTGGTAAAAAACAGTTTGTAACTTGTCTACAGTATTTAAATTGACAAAATTAAGGATAGATTATAACAAAATGCATTAATTTAATTGAAGAAACTAATTAAATTTAATGTCTTTTTTAAAAAACCACAAAAACGCAAATTAAAAGACTAGAATGTTTATATATATATATATATATATATATATATATATATATATATATATATATATATATATATATATACATATATACATATACATATATATGTATATATACATATATAAATATATATACATATATATATATATACACATATATATATATATACATAAACATATATATATGTATGTTTATATATATAATATATATATATATATATATATATAATATATATATATATATATATATATGTATATATACATATGTTTATATATACATATACACACACATATATATATATATGTATATATATATATATATATAATATATATATATATATATATATATATATATATATATATATATATATATATATAAATATATATATATACACACACACACAAATACAAACACACAAAAAAAAATAATTACCATAATAATTTAAACAAATAAGCATAATCAACACCATAAATGAAGCAGCCATCTTTCGGTATTGTTTTTTATTACACAAAATTTCTAAAGAAAATTGTATTTTTATTGTTTCTTACAGGCTATGTTGCAATATGTTGTTTTTTTGTACAACATAAAATTAAAAATTTATATTAAATGTAAGAATATCTATCAAAATAAATAAATATATATATATATATATGTATATATATATATATATATATATATATATATATTAGTTCACCAAAGAATTCTATATATATAAGTCCACCAAAGAATTCAATTTGTAGTTGGGGCACCTTTAGCTAATTTTAGGGTTATTAACATGGATTACTATCCTGTTAAAAAATTCATTCCTTACCACCAAACCTGGTTTAAGAGACATTAAGTTCATTAATGCACTTATTCTGGTCAATTGTCCCCTCAACTATGTGTAGCCAACTTTGACTGTACACAGTTATGACTCCCCAGATCATAATCTTTGTTGGATATTTAACAATCTTTTTCAATCAGTTTAAACTCTTTTTTTCTTCAAAACTGTAAATATTCATAATAATTTTAGCAGTACTCTAGTAGATTTATAAGGAGGCTTTAAAAACTTTTAAATTTTGGCTTTTAAAAATTTGGTTTTAAAAAGTACGGCTTAAACTATTAATTACAATTTTTATCAAACAAAAGCAACCAAAGTTTTTTTAACTTTTAAATTATTTTTTTTTAAATCAAACAATTTCATTAAAAGAGTAAATGAATAAATTAAAAAAAAAAATTATTTTAAATCAAAATGGTTAACATAAAAAAAATATATGTATAACAAAAATTAAATTAGTAAAATAATGAAAAAAAGCATATCAAAACGAATTTCAAATAATTTTTTAAATACAAATACTATAACCATTAAGTTTAAATAAGTATTAAAAAAAAAAGAAATTTTTCAAATAAATAACTAATACATAATTATGTATATAAAAAATAATTTAATGTTTTATTTTAAATGTTTTTTAAGGAAAGATATTATATAAGGGGCAATTCTTTTATAGCCTCTTGTTGAAGGATGTAAAAAATCCATCATATCTTCATGAGATATTGTAGAATCTTCACGAACAAAACCTGGATCCACACTTAAGAAGAAGGCATTAGGAATAGAGTTAACAATTTTTTTGATTTCAGAATTTATTTCATTAATTTTATCACGAACACAATTTGGTTTTTCACCGCGTGGTAGTATACCCTAAATAAAAAAATATAAATTTAAAGGTAATGTAAAGAGTTTAAAATAAAATTATAATTGAGATAATAATTAAAACTAATAAATTAAAGATAAAAATTTAAAATTATTCAAAAAATTTGTTCTTACTTACTACATATCATACTATATATTATTTATTTACTTCTTATTAAATTAATTACTTATAATTAAGTATGATAGAAATCATAAACAAATAAACACATCAAATATTTAAACCAAAAAGAAATATTGAATGTGAAAAAAGGAAATGGGAGTGGATAATGATATAAATTAAAAATATTTTTAAAAATGCATTTTTTTTACATACCAATACAACAGATTTGCAATTGTGACTGGTCACCTTCCACACAATTGCTTCTAAAGCTTCCACAATCTCCTCACTTGTATTTTTGTGATTGTTTGTACCAACCCATATCAAAACAATCTAAACCAAAAATATATTAAACAAAATTAATGTTAAAATTTTATTAACAAGCAAATTACAGTTGCATTTTTTATGGTTATAATATAAAAGTATACTGTTACCATTAATTTTATACATATAGAGATAAGAGAGATAATAGACGAGTTTTATAAACTATGTTAATTTTTATAACTAGTAATATATTTTTCAATTATTCTGAAACCAGTCTGAACGCAGTTTAACTGCAATTGTTAAAGCTATACTTTACAGTTAACATGTAACCTGCCTTAGGAGAGCAAGTGAACTTACTTACCTTAGGCGAGCATGCTTCTAATAGACCATTACTTAATCTCCATAATACATTTTCTGTGCAGTCTCCAGGCATACCTGCATTTACAATTTTGTATTGATTGATTTCTTCCTTCCATATCTATAATATAAATTCAACATATAACAAGATTATACTATTAGTAACCAAAGTAATCAAGTAACCATAGTAACCGAGTAAGATATAATTTTTCCTGCGTCTGGGGCAGGGTTTAGCATCAGATTATTGAGAAGGGATTAAAAATCTATGCCACAGCTCTAAAACTCAGTTTTTTGGTTCAGAGGCCGGCTGGTAGTCAGGTTTCCCAAACTCTGTGGTAGCTCTCAGAGAGGCTGATTCCATCAACAGCTGAAAAATATCAAAGTATTAACAGTGCCATGTTGCGCATGGATGGTGTCCCTGTTTGTACTTTTAGTGTGCATTGTGGAGGTCACATTTAGAGCCCTTTGTTATGGCTTAGTGTTTATAAATAGTAATGAGGCAATTGCTTGGTCTATTAAACAGTGTTCTGAGTATAATCTATGCTTTGAGTCAAGTTCTTCAATCAAATTTAAAAATGAACAAAGTACCATAAAACTATACAACACTAAAAACCATCATCATCACCAAGTTCTCTAAACCTATCATTCACTAATATTCATGGTCTTCGAAGTAACTTTTTTTCTGTTGAGTCTTATCTCTTGCAAAGTTCACCAGACCTACTTGCTCTTTGTGAGACTAATTTGAGTTCAGCTGTCTCATCTTGCAATCTTAGTGTTGATGGTTATCTTCCTCTAATTCGTAAAGACTCCAATAGTTACATGATTGGCCTGGGCATTTATATTCGTAAGAATTCACCCATTTGTCGTGAAACTAGGTTTGAATCCACAGACTATTCTTTCATGTGCTTTTGTTTAGCACCACTTCACTCTATTGCCTTTCTCTTTGTTCTATATCGCACTTCTTTATCTTATTTTGTTATTTGATGTTATTTCTGATCATATTGACCAAGCCCTCTCTCTTTATCCATAAGCTAATATAGTTATTGTCAGTGACTTTGCTCAACACTCTGAATGGCTTGGCTCTGATGTCAGTGACTCTGCAGGCATTAAAACCCACAACTTTTACCTTTCTCAATTCCTAACTCAAATAGTCAACTTTCCAACTTGCTTTCCAGACAACCCGAATCATTTACCTTCTCTACTCGACTTATGTCTTGTTTCTGGTCCTAGTCAGTGCTCAGTTTCTCCACATTCACCCTTAGGTGCTTCTGATCACAGTTTGATCTCTCTAAAACTAATATCTCATTCTTCTTCATCACCTGAATCCCCCTATTATCGAACCTCTTTTAACTACAGTAAAGCTGACTGGGATTCTTTCTGTGAATTTCTTTGTGATGGCCCTTGGGTAGAAATATTTTGTCTTCCTGTCAACAAATGTGCTTCTTACATAACTTCATGGATTCAGGCTGGCATGGAATCTTTTGTTCCCTCTCAACGATTCCAGATCAAGCCTCACTCCCCTCCATGATTTTCCTCACACTGTGCTGCTGCGATTGCCAATCGAAACCGTTACTTCCATATCTATCAGCAAAACAATTCTCCAGAAAACAAACGTCTGTTTATTACTGCTAGAAACAATTGTAAAAAGGTTTTGTCTAACGCCAAAGCCCGCTATTCTCAGGTCATGAAATCTTGTATCTCATCTCAAAAATTAGGCTTCCGTGACTTCTGGAGAATCTTTAATAGTACTAATAATAAGGGCAAATCCTTAATTCCACCTCTCTTGTATGGTTCAGACTTTGTCACCTCACCTAAAGACAAAGCTGAATTGTTTACTAAAAACTTTTCATCAATATCTTCTCTTGATTCAACTAGTTGCTTTCTACCTAATACTGACAACAAACAGGTTAATCCATTGCTTGACATTCGTATCACTCCAGCTTCTGTATCTAAAGTGATTTCCTGCCTAGGCTCTTCTACAGCTTGTGGCCCGGACAACATACCTGTTATTGTCTTGCAAAAGTGTTCTCCGGAGCTGTCGTCTATACTCTCAAAACTATTCAACAAGTGCTTATCAGAGTCTTGTTTTCCAACCTGCTGGAAAGCGGCATTTGTTATCCCTTCAAAAATTCTGTTATCCCTTCAAAAAATCTTCAAAAATTCTGGAGAGCGATCTGATTCGTCTAACTACTGTCCCATAAGTCTTCTTCCTATCATAAGCAAAGTTTTTGAATCTTTAATTAACAAACACTTAATTTCTCATCTTGAATCTAATAACTTACTTTCTGACCATCAATATGGATTTCGATCTTCTCGTTCTACAGTTGATTTGCTAACAGTAATAACTAATATGTTTTATCGTGCATTAGATAAAGGTGGAGAGGTTAAGGTCATTGCTCTTGACATTTCCAAAGCTTTTGATAAAGTTTGGCATGCTGGTCTTCTCCTTTCTTCTTATGGTGTATCTGGCAACATCTTTAAGATCATTGAATCCTTCCTTTCCAATCGTAGCATAAAAGTTGTCCTCAATGGACAACACTCTTCTTCTTATTCTGTAACTTCAGGGGTTCCTCAAGGTTCTATCCTTGGCCCTATACTCTTTTTAATTTACATTAACGATCTTCCAGGTATTCTCACATCTAAGGTGGCATTGTTTGCTGATGATACTATTATTTATTCTTGTCGTGATAAGAAACCAACACTCTCTGATTGCTTGGAGGGGGCATTTTAGCTTGAAAAAGATCTCATTTCTGCTACAGCATGGAGCTCACAGTGACTGGTGAACTTCAATACAGATAAATTTTTTTCAGCCAATCGTTATTGCAAAAACTTAGATCTTCCTATATTTATGAATGGTTAAGTACTTGATGAGTCATCTACTTTTCATCTTCTAGGACTAACTCTTACTTCCAATTTTTCTTGGAAACCATTTATCAAATCATTTGCAAAATTAGCATCTGCTAAGGTTGCATCTCTTTATCAAGCTTGACACTTTTTTACTTCGGATTCTATTCACTATCTCTATAAATCTCAAATCCGGACTTGTATGGAATACTGATTATATAATTTGCAATCCTTTAAGTTGTCTGTCAATCGTTATCTTGCTCTACAATCTTCATCTTTTCTCTTCCAGTAACTTCCAACTTTAATTAGTGTTTGCTTGCAGCCTTGTTGGAAGCAAAGATGTTTAAAAAAAAAACTATAGAGTTGATGGTAGTCCAAACATTTTATTTTGTGCTGGAAAGGAGGAAAGTTATCAAAAGATGATAATTAAAAATAGGGAATGCGTAACTTTACAACCTTTTTACAACTGAACATTTTTTTACAACTTTAAAAACCGAGATGTTAAAAATAGAGATTTCTATTATAGATATTTTTTAGTTAATTTAAATTTCGTAATTTATTAATGTTACATAATTTTGATGATTGACAAATATAAAAAATGAATATAAAAAATATAAAAAGTATATAAATATATAAACAACAGACTTCTAACAGCAAATTATTGTACTTTCTACATATGTCAAACTAATTACAGAGCATGTAATTAGTTTTACATTACCACCTTAATTACACAAACTAATTACACAGTGTAATCGATGTCACTAACCTGAGTATCTTGAAATCTATGAACAATAGAATCTCCAATGAATAAAACATCTGGTTTGATAACTTGGCAGTCTTTAATATGATAACTATGCTATAAATATAAAAATTTATAAGAAATCATAATATTTTATAATAAATTATAATATTTTATAATAAATTAAAATATTTATTAATAAATTATGGGCATTACTTGTTAATTTTAGAAATAGAAACATACATAAAATAATATCAGCATTATTAAAGATATAAAAATAAGTAGTAAAAACTTGAACTCTGTAAAACAAACTCTAAAACTATCTAAAGCTCTATATCTTTCAAAATACAAATTAAACTATATAACTTTTACAACATAATATTTAATAATATTTATTTTTTTAAGTTTAGCAGGTTAAATCTAAAATTTTTAATTTAAAATTTTCAAGTTTTTATTAAAAGTAATTAATAAAATTTATATTAAAAAAATAAAAATAAGCTACAGCAACTCTAATAGATCTAACTGAAAAATTTTGTGCTACACAGTGGTTTCACTCCTTTTAAATTTTTATAACTTTTAAAAACCTCCTTTACAAATTTTTATTAAATTTTTTATACATTTTTTAATAAATTTTGCTATGCTATTTTATTTTATTTTTCATGAAGTGTGATCATGTGAAAAAAAAGGTCATTTTTGAGGGAATAATAATGATTGGCATAGATAGCTAAACAGTTACTCTAAACATTTTAGAAAAACTCTTCATTATTATTTAATGTTATTATGTGTTTAATTCTTCATTATTATTATTTTATCATTTGTTAAATTCTTAATTATTATTATGTTACTATTTGTTAAAGATCAAAGATCTAAAGATCTTTGAACTTTAAATTATTGTAAATTTCATATCTTATTTATTGTAAAATTCATTATCGTAAAATTCATCCATTTCTTTTAAAATTTAACAAGAGTAACATTTTTTTTTATGATGTTAATTTTTAAATGAATTTTTAAGTTAATGAAACTTATATTATCTAATTCAATTATATAACTTATTATTTGATTAAATTTTTTTTTTTAATTTTATTCAACAAAAATATTATTAGTGGTAAACTCATTAAATAAGAAAGTATAGTATAGAAATATAGTTGAAACCCACTACATCCCTGGTCACACAGCACTCTCAAAGTAGTTGGCTTGTTCTTAAAGGTTTCTGTTTTGGCTGTAAGAACAAAAAAAATGTAGTTTCCACAACCACAGTGGCCCTGTTAGAGCGTTGATAAAGTAAATAATGAAACAAAAAAATAAACAAACAAAAAAAATTAAATACTTTTGCATTACCAAGCTCATCCATCGATTGTCTTTCACAACATCTTCTATAGGAGAGGGTTCTAGAGCACTATTTTTCATCCCTAAACAATAACTTTTTAATACTAACTAAATGTTTTTTTTGTCTTGGCCTGTTAAATAAATAAATAATTTAATAATAATAATTTTTGTATTCTATGTTGATACAGTAATGATCGCAGTCTCCAATTTAACAATGAAATTATTAATTTGGCTGTTCAATATATGCTTTTTCAAACTATTTCAGGACTTCCAGGACAATTTTAGGACTTCCAGGTAACAGTTTTATTGTCACTCATAAAAGTTCAGTTTAAGAATATATTAGTGAACCATACTAGTAGTTAATTTTGCGTTAAAACAAACTTTGGTGTCAACAAACATTTGTTAATGATTTTATAATGTATTGTATTTAGTAATTTGATAGTTCAACTTGATATTTTTTGAAGATGCCTAAATCCTCAGGCTTGGTTGCTCAAAAAATTCAGATTGTTACACAATCTTCCCAGGAAGTATGGTTGGTCAAACAATTAACCGATTGCCTAAACTTAGAACACTTTATACTACATGTGAACAAGTTCTCAGACTTTTGACAAGTTCTCTTATTTTGATCTGAATGTAAAGAAAAACAGTTGTTAGGTCAACTGTAGAAGATAAAACACTAAAATAAAAACACAACAGACAGAAAGAGTTAGAAAACAAGTTTTTAGAATTATTGATAAATAAATTAATGATCAAACATGATAAATAAATCCACAATCAACAATTTTTTAAGGTCTAGTGCAACTGGATAGTTAATAAAAATAATTGAAAATACCAGGACTAAAAACTCTGACAAAGATTCAATATTAATATAAGATGCAAAAAAGACTTTCATCTCTATCAAAGAAACCATTACAGGTGCATTCTGCCTTAAAAGTTATCTCTAAGCGGTGCTAAATAAAAATAGTGTTAGAGTTGACGCTTGCATAATGTTGTATCTGATGATAGAATTGCAAAGCTATTAGCCATTTCCAAAACTACCTAGCTAGACAATTGGAAGAAGCACCTAACGGTTCGCTGGTTTGTGTTTAAAATCATTAGTTTTAACACTTAACAATTACAAGTAGTTTACAATTACCATTTCCTAAATGCTTTTGAGAAACTACAACTTTTTAGGCATCATGTGTATAAGATTATTGCAGCTGCAGATTTTAATTTAATTTCCCTTGGAATAAACTTTTATAGCTCATAGATCACTGGTCCAAATATCGGTTCTAAGTTCAGGGAATTGATTAATTGGTTGACCAACCATACTTCCTAGGAAGATTGTGTAACAATCTGTGTTGTTTGAGTAACCAAGCCTGAGGATTTAGCCATCTTTTAAAATTATCAAATTGAACTATTAAATTACTAAATACAATACATTATTCATATACAAAAAGTAATACCTAGGTATTGATCTAATCAGTATATAAGGACATATGCAGAGAAAAAAATATTCAAATGACTTAGCATTAAATGCACCTTTTTACTACTTTAAGCTCAGTCAAGACTTTTTTATTTGGACTCTGAGACAGTGAAATATTACTAACATGCTAAGTACATTGTTGCTTTTTTCAACCCTATTTTTTTTTTTTTTAAAACAATAAGCAATGATTTGATACAAATCTTTGCTTTCTAATAATATAAAATATACAACATCGGAAGAAAAATACAAACAATATCGTTTTTAAAACAGAAAATAAAAACAAATAACATTGACATAAGTCATATATATATATACATATATATTATATCATAAAACAAAACAACTTAATTTTTCTTAGATAAATAATTTCTAAAACACTATCAAAGAAATCAAATGAAACATAAAACTATAGATTAAAATAAGGTTTTTTTCATACTTTCAATATTAAATATTATTCTATTTAACTAATACAAAAAAAAAAGTCAAAATCTGAAATTTCAACTTGCTTTAAAATATTATATATATATATATATATATATATATATATATATATATATATATATATATATATATATACAATAAAAATAGTCCCTTATTTACTGTTGGTGATTATTGCCATCGATCAAATTCCCATTGCCATTAATCAGAATGCTATTGATAGATTTAGTGATTTATTGAAGGATTAGGTTTAGGTGACAACCATCAGCGATAAATACCGTCAGTAGATCCTTAAAAATTAATATATAAATAAAAAAATACAAAAAAAAACTATACATTATTTATGTTTCAAGAAAAATTTTGTAAGTATTAAAAATATATTTTAGAATCATACTTCATCATAATATTTATTTTAGTTAAAAAATTTCATTTTCAAGCATCTAGAAATGAATAAACGTTTTTGAAATGAATAAACTTTTGATCATCGTAACAAAATTATCTCTTAAAAAGAAACAACATTCTCATTTTGTCATTCCGGCAGTAATCAATTTAATCATTTTTTTTTTCATTTCCTCTGTACTCCCTTGACCATGCTGTTTTAAATGATGTTCCATACAGTCAAGATGAGACAATTTCTTTTCACAAATGGGACAAGTATGCTCACCACTACTATCTTTTACATGCTTCTTAAAATGACGACTGCAATTGCTTTGTTGGGCTATCATTGATCCACAAACCTTACATCTCAAAAAAAAACCTTTTAAAGATTAGAAAATGATAAAACGAATAAAATTCATAACCATAAATACAAAAAAACAATTAATATAATGAAATAATGACAATTAAGAAGAAACCTTACTTAAATGACTGGCTGACTCTTTTACCATCTACATAGTTTTCTAGTGTTTCAAAGTATGACTTCCAGTCACTTGATGATAATTGTTTAGCTGGTGCTCCTTCCTCTTTGTATTCAAAATTTTTGAAACCCTATTTTATTTAAATATTGTGCAAAAAAATATAACAACCTATAAATATTAATAACTTAAATTAAAAAAAAATAATAATGTTTATACAGATGTGTATAAATAGGAACAGATAGACATTATAGATTATTATTGCAAAATGGCCTCTAAAAAACAATTTTGGGTGCACCCAGCACCCAAAATTATTTATTTACTTTAAAAACTTGTAAAGAAGTTTTTAAATTATTATTAAACATAATTAAAATATTATGAAAAATAATAAAACTTAACTGATAAAACTTAACAAGATTAATTATAGAAAAAATTATTAGATATAATTTATTATTAACAAATAAGGAAAAATATATATATACATTTATATGTAACTGATTTAATTAAAGTTAGGAATACATTTATGTTTTTTAGCATTTTCAAGTACAGTACTACCATTGGTGTACCAAAGGTATGTCAATCAGTGTTTTTTAAAAGGGTCAATTAGCTCAAAACCATTAAAGCAAATTTGCAATTTTAAAACAAACACTGATTTATATGATGTCCTAATTTTTTTAACTTTTTTACTTTCATCTATTTTCACCTATTTTGATTTTAAACCCTTTTTAAATTGACTTAATTACATGATTTGACTTAATCACATGATTTGACTCAAACACTGAACTTGACTCAAACAAATATGTTGACTCAAACACTCGACTTGACACAAAGAAATAAGATAGAAATCAGAAATAGATAATAACCTACAGTGTTTTCTTCCTGTGTTATCATGCCAAACACTTGTTTAGCAGAATTTACACCAAATGTATCAGACATTCCAAGTTTCCTCTTAGAATTTAAAATATAAGAATTATTGTCACATCTAATTGGAGATATAATGGCTTCATTGTTGGTTTCTTCATTTTTTATATTTATTTTCCATGGTGGAGTAGCCTAATTCAAAAAAATTATACACTTTTAAAAATATAGTTTTTTATATTAACATATAACTTGTAAGTGATTAAGAAAAAGTAAACTTGCATATTAATAAAATATATATTAATGCATTGTTATTTTAAAAAATTAACATAAAAATATGACCCCATACATTAAACTGGACTTGACCCCATAAAATTAAATAATAAAAAAATAAAAAATTAAATAATAAAGTGGAAAAATTAAATAAGTTTTACATTTATTTTATTATTTTTTTTACATTTAAAACATATATATATATATATATATATATATATATATATATATATATATATATATATATATATATATATATATATATATATATATATATATATATATATATATATATATATATATATATATATATATATTACTAATACTAATTTTAATAAAATTCATTTACAATCGTATTTTTAAATTTATTTTACTTAGAGGTTAATGAAAGAAATTCCAGATTGAAGGCCCTGTGATTGAATCGCAGTCAAGTTATAATTTACTTTTTATTAAAAAAAAAATTGTTTTATTGAGAAATCAAATAAAAGGTAACTTTACTTGGGTAGATGTTTTTTTAGGCACCCCTAAGTTTGTAAAAAAAAAGTCTTACACAAAATAAGTAATATTGAAAACAAAGCCTGAAACCTGTTTTTTGCGGACTCAAAAAAGGGGTTGTCTGAAATTTATTCAGGACCAGTGTATAAGAGGTGGCAAGTGTGTGCACAGAGGGACACTACAGCTCCCCTCCCTATACCATACATCTTTTAATGTTGGCAAATTAGGATCTTTAGTCAGAAAATTAACTTTTCTATTGGTTAGCTGACAAATTATGAACAACAATGAGACAGCGTGTTTTTTTTTTTGTTTTTTTTGAAGTTGTTATTTATTCAAAAGCATTTAGCTATTAACAAGTACTTGTTAATTGTGATCAATTAGAAAAACAAACATTACCTAGGAATTTTTTTTTCAATTTTTTTAAGTGCGTACGTACTTTTACATTGAAACCTCTCCCTCCTCCCCATATGCTTTCGTACGCTATTTGAAAACCCCTCCCCCTATAAGCATATGTACTTTATAGAGGGCCCCTTATCATGCTGTAATAAAAGCATTCATATTATTCTGTTGCATCGCTACTCTGGCCTAATGGTTTTCTTAGTACAGATGATAGTGAAAAATCACATCTCAATTTTTTCGGCTCTGTTTTTGTTACAGATAATGGTGTTGCACCTGCCTTAGATTCGCAGACTAAGTCAAATTCATGTGTTGGCAAAAAAATCCAACTCAAAAAAACCCACTTTAAGCAAAGAAAAAAAAACCCACTTATTTTACAACAAGTCTGATTTTAGCTTTATTATCAACAAATTGCAAGTTTTCTACTGTAAATACTCTTGTCTACACTGTATTTATATACAAAATTTGTATTTAAAATTACAAAATTATATTACTATTTGTAAATAATTATTTATAAATAGTAATTTTTAGTTTCAACTCCTTACAGTATAATCCGCAATCCGATCATTTCTTTTAGCAATTTTGTAATTTATTAATTTTCAAAACATTAGAAAGTTAAATATTCAAAAATGTTGTAATATGTATTATAATATTAGGGCAAATGAGTTAAATGAAGTTAAATGAAGTTAAAAGTTAAAATCTTTCTATTAACTAAGTACAGGAGACTACTTGTTACTTTATATCTTTCCTCTTCTGTCCTCTCCTATCTCTCTTCTATCCATGAAAGTGGATATTACCTGCAAGTTTACAAAATGTACCATGAACTACTTGACTATGAACAGCGGAGTGAATTGAAGATCAAAACCAAATTTACTAAAAGATGAAGAAACACACACGATAGAGCTTCCTTTCCAATCGTAGTATAAAAGTTGCTCTTGATGGACAGCACTCATCTTCATATCCTGTAGCCTCAAGATTCTATCTTTGGTCCAATACTATTTTTAATATACATTAACAAACTTAACAGAAATTATCACAAGGTGGCAATGTTTGCTGATGATACTACCATTTATTCTTGTCTTGATGAGAAGTCAACACTTTCTGATTGCTTGGAGGGGGCATTTGAGCTTGAAAAAGATCTCACTTCTGCTACAGCATGGGGGTCTCAGTGGTTGGTGAACTTTAACAAAGATAAAACTCAATTTTTTTCAGCTAATCGTTATCGCAATAATTTAGATCTTCCTAAATTTATGAACAGTAATGTATGTGTTAATTTGATTCTTTAAATATTATATTTAGAAGCTAATTTAGTAAACTTTTTCAGCTTTTCTTTTTTTTCAGCTTTTCTCTATCACATATAAACAGCAAGAGTTTCTCTATCACATATAAACAGCAAGAGTTTCTCTATCACATATAAACAGCAAGAGTTTCTCTATCACATATAAACAGCAAGAGTTCAGGCAGTTAAGTGACTTATTTTTATTAATCATTCTCACCTCATTTTAAAAATGTGATTATGATCATATAAAACAAGAAAATTAGGATATTTACTGCATAGTATTGATAAGGACTTTTCTAGTAACCTGGATAGTATAATGTTCTGTAAAAAAAAAAGGGAGTGATTAGGCTAACAGCTTTCTTCTATGATGCAAAAATATTTAAAAAGACTAGTGGCTAAACATTTGGATCATAATCAAGAGGTTAAGACTCAAACCTATCCTTCGTCCTCTGAAATTACTGTGCTCAATCTGTTTCTCTCCACAACCCCCTTTTTTTAATTTTTAGAGTTTGAGTTAAGGATTGAGAGAGAATATTTAAAAAAATAAGTAGCTACCTGTGACTGTAGTAGGCACAAAAGCAATCAGTAGGTGAATATATAAAATTAAAAAAATAAGTAGCTCCCATGAGTGTAGTAGACACTGAAGCAATCAAGAGGTGAATATATAAAATTAAAAAAAATTACAGTACACACACAATAATAAAATTTTTGAATTTTGGTCAGTTTTAAAAAAAACCCTAAAAAACCATTAAACCCAATAAAACCCATTTGGGTTGGGTTTTTTTAAAAACCCTGGGTTTTTCCAACCCTGCCAAATTCTTTAAATAATGTAATGTTTTCCAAAAGCTCCCATCAAAGTCTTCTAAATTATCTTATGGATACCCAGTACAATTTTAAAAATTTTTTCTCTTTCCATTCTGTTTGAATTGTCAATGTTGAAAACAATGTCATACCTGCAAACTGGAAAACCACTATAGTATGTCAAATAAGAAAGGAAACCAATCTTAAATCACAAACTATAGATAATTTTATGGCATGCATTGTTTTTAAAGTTTTGGAATCAATCATTGCAGAATATCTTACAAATTACTGACTTATTAATAAATTTATTTCTGTTCATCAATGCAGCTTTTTAAAATGTAGATCCACCTATACGCAAATGTTGACAACTTTAAGTTATCAAATATTTTATCATTCTAAAGATTTCTAAGGTATTAAAAGGTGTGTGTTGTTTCCATCATCACTTGCATGGTACAGCTTGCTGCCGTCACTATCACTATCAATTAATTTAAAATTAAATATTAAACTGGTTTTTTTGAGCAAGTAAACAAATTAAAAATTTGAAAACTTCAACATGTTCCTATTATTTAATGTATCATTTAAAAAGCGTACATCTAGTTTGAATAAAAATTAATAGAACTCTCAAAACAAACTACTCACAAATAAACAAAAACACTATATATACATATATATATATATATATATATATATATATATATATATATATATATATATATATATATATATATATATATATATATATATATATATATATATATATGTATATATATATATATAATTAGTAAAAAACACTTATCTAACTTTTATCTTCGACTTGAAGTTTCACCATTGCTGGATCATCAGGAAGAGTTACTAAATCTCAAAAAAAAAAAAAAATATAATTTATAGAAAAAAGTATTTTACAGGAAGTTATAAATTATTGTAAAAAATTTTTAATTGCTATATTTTTTTGTTAACGGGAAGTTACAGAAAGTAATTATGAAATAATTTTCTTTGGAATGGGGATAGTTTAATTTGGTCATTGGTTTTTATAATTTTTTAAGAGGTATTTATTTTCGTGCCTACATTTAGAAATTAATTCAGATTTTTTATTTAATAAATTTTCTTGATTTAAATGAGTAATTATTTCAAAATGAAATAATTACTCATTTAATTTGAAAATGAAATAATTTCAAAATGAAAATAATTTTCAAAATGATTTCAAAATGAAATAATTACTCATTTAATTTGAAATAATTACTCATTTAAATCAAGCAAATTTATTAAATAAAAATTATAAAAACAAATGACCAAATTAAACTATCCCCATTCCAAAGAAAATTATTTCATAATTACTTTCTGTAACTTCCCGTTAACAAAAAAATATAGCAATTAAAAATTTTTTATAATAATTTATAACTTCCTGTAAAATACTT
>NC_088920.1:16905000-16967500 GCF_038396675.1 Hydra vulgaris | reverse complement strand
TTATTATTTACTATTAACTTATACTATTTCTCTATCTGGATAAAAAAATTAAAAAAATTTAAATTTAAATATAATTTAAACTAAAAAATTGTTACAACTAATGACAAAAAATAATTGGCACATTTTAGAAGAAAATGAAACTTAGATTAAAATAGATTACTTGATGCTTTCAGGTTTCAATATTATATTATATAATATTATATTATTATAGTATAATATTAAAAATAAATCTTATAAGGCACTTGAAAAATTTAAGTACAATTGAGTTAGAAAACTTGCTCCTAAGTTCCTTGTGTGACTGACTATTCATAGTTGTGGTTTTAAAAGCACTAAATAACAAATCAAATCTTGGCATCAATTGTGATAAAATGCGCAGAAAAACTTCTTCCACTTTTTTAAAAGCAAAAACAGTTAACTTTTGACTAGATCAGACATCGATCCACTCTTCCAAAAAACAATCACTGTTGTTACAAAGGATGCTAATTCACCATTCTGAACATTTGTGTTGAGCAGTTAGCCATTGAGTCTTACTCAATGACTAACTGCTCAACACTAACTAACTAATTGAGTCTAATCATGTAACCATGAAAATAATCATGTAACCATGTAACTTAATCATGTTACCATGAAAGGAATACTAAGAAAAACTTAATAGGTTATCATGTAAGGAATACTAAGAAAAAGAAGCAAATGTGCAATATATTTATGCACATTTGCTTGATTTATATATTAATGCTACAAAAAAAGTGGTACAAAGTTAAATTGTGGATAAGATGGCGAGTAAAATTAAATTCCTTGAATGTTATCATGACCAAATGGAAACCAATCAGAGTGATATAAAACTTTATAAATTTTCTTTATTACTATTATTATATTTAATAAAGTTTCATAAAAACTGTTTCAAAAAAAATAAGCGGCCATCATAAAAATCATTTTAATTTTTAACTATAAGCATCTAATCTATATGTAGAGAGTAGCGTAAGTAAAGTAAGAGTATATTTTTATGCAAAAAATTTATGTTTTTTATATACATAATTAACATAAATCTACATACTTGTATACCACATATTTAAATTGCATTTTACATAGAAAATCTTTATCAATGTTTATATAGTATAATTATTATGATGCAATTACCTATTTTGATTTACCTATTAAAATGATACAATGACCTATTTTGGTGCAACTACATACTAATACAAATTTCACTCCTTCAGAAAAACTTAGAACAATGTTTTTCGAAGGAAATTTTTTATGTTCTGTGAACAATGATTTTTGTTGATTTGTCGGTATGCTATGTTAGTGACATTAAAAATTTCAAGATATGTTAAAATTTTTAAATATGGATTAGTCTAATTTTGCATGGAAGCAATTGTAACTTTCAATTGGAAATTCTTTGTGTTACAAATTAAAAGGAACAATTTGTAATTTCTTGCATAAAGTAATTCAAACCATTTTGGTTGGTTGACATGTTGAGATATCAAAAGTACATTTAGCAATACTCTTGTAGTTTTACTAAAGTTAAATTACCACTTGTTTAGTTACATACTAAACTATTAGTATGTAACTAAAATTAGTTTAAATTAAAACAGAAAAAAAAAATTAAAATTATTCTTATCATACACATATAACAAGGTTGTTATTGCGTTGATTATTGTGGCTTTAGAGTGGCTTTAGAGTGGACATTAAGCCCACCTTAAAGCCACCATGCAAAAAATTTTGTATTAAAATTGAACAAATATAAGTTTTAAGCAGGCCTTGGTCTAACCTTAAACAATTTCATTTAAAATTAACGAATTTTTAAAAACTATTAATTTCATTACACAAATATTAAAAGTTCAATATATTAGTAAATGATTAATATATTTATATATATATATATATATATATATATATATATATATATATATATATATATATATTTACATGGTAAATGTTTAATATATTTATATGTATATTTATATAAATTTATTTATTTTTCTTGTTAACTACTATTTATTTTTATCAAAAATTCTCTTAAAAAAGTTTTTAATATTACATATGAAGAAAAAAAAAAGAAAAAAAAGTAGTAGACCTTTAAAATTGTTGTATTGTTACAGATATTAGCAGAACTAGAGTTATTTATAAAAGACCAAAACTTATTGATCAAATCTTGAAAACTATTTAATGAATCAGCACGCTCCCAAGTTGGTGTCCATTTAACTTGATAATATTCAATACCATTCTAAATACAAAATCAATACTTTATTAAAATTAGCAAAAAAATAATTATGTCTTGACCATGAGATTAAACTAATCTTATAATTGGGAATAAATATTGGTGAGGTTGATTAGATGTGCTGAAGGCAAAGTATAATAGAGAAAAATAATTTATGATATAACTTCCCCATTTAAACTGTGGGTAAGGGTAGGAGAAACTTGCAAATGGTAAATGATAATATGGTAAACTTAATTGTGGCATATCAAAAACAAAAATATACAACCCCGATTTTGCAAAACAGGTTAAAGTCAGGATGGGGATCTAAATGGAAAAAATAGCATTGATTTTTTTATACTGTCATACTTAAATAAGAAAATGGTACTATGAAAACCTATGCAAACCACCCAAGTCACAGCCATTGACTTCAAAGTAAAAAAAAAAAAAAAATAGGAAATAAAATTTAGATTTTTATTTTTTTATGTTTACACAAATTTATACATAAATATATATACACAGAGCAGGAACCAGCTTTTTTTGGTCTTTGAGAGCTAACTTCCAGACATGGAGCAAACTCCAAACATTTATATGTTTATACTTATGTCAAATAAGGATGCTATGAAAAAATTGCGATGATTGGAGGCTGGGAACAAATAAGCCCTAAATTTTGTGCCCCCCCCCTGCCCCAAACATGAGAGCAACAAGTTGATGAAATATTTTTTGTACTGTTTTTAACTAGACTAATATTCATTGATAAATTTTAAATTTCATAGTAAAATATTTTACCTTTCAAAAATTTTGACCATATAAAGTTTTAACCCCATCAATTTGAGGGGTTTATAAATTTTATATGGTCATTTTTTTTGAATGCTGAAAGATAATACTATGAAACTTAAAATTTATTGATGAATATAAGTCTAGTTGAGAACAGTACAAAAAATATTTCATCAACTTGTTGCTCTCACGTTTGGGGCAGGGGCCACAAAATTTAGGCCTTTTTTGTTCCCAACCTCCAATCATCGCAATTTTTTGCATAGCATCCTTATTTGACATAAGTATAAACATATAAATATTTGGAGTTTGCTTCATGTCTGGAAGTTAGCTATCTCAAAGACCAAAAAAAGCTGGTTCCGGCTATGATACATATATTACATATATATATATATATATATATATATATATATATATATATATATATATATATATATATATATATATATATATATATATATATATATATATATATATGTAATATATGTATCATAGCCGGAACCAGCTTTTTTTGGTGTGTGTGTGTGTGTATATATATATACACACACACACACACACACACACACACACACAGATTTATATATATATATATATATATATATATATATATATATATATATATATATATATATATATATATATATATATATATATATATATATACATATATATATATATATATATATATATATATATATATATATATATATATATATATATAAATTAATGTGGCTGTAGGTATATACATAGATTAACAACCAATTTTAATGCTAACCTAAAATTGTTTGAGGTAGCCATTTTTTTGATGAAAAAAATGCCGTCCAAAATTTTTCTAATTTTGAGGGTGCGTGTTAATCATACGTGAACCGATATTTGCTAATTACCAGAACCAAAGTGGAATAGCAAACATTTTTTTGTATGCCTACATACAGAAACCAATTCACTTTTTTTGTTCAGTAGTGATTCACTATCCAAAGTCATAATAAAATACTTTTCATAAATACAAAGATTACACTTTTTTGTGGATGGCTTGTAAGATTAGCATCTTTTAATTATGTTCCACTTTATTATATGCATGTTACCTGCATCTTCATATTTCCAAATTTCTTTAGAATGTTCCATAGCATTTCAGTACCTGGTTACATTAAAGATTTTAGATGGTTTGCAAACCTAAACTTGATTGCATTTTCACTAATACTGATGTAAGATTTTATCATAAGACTGGGATTAGGCGAGTTGCAGTTGCAGTTTGTTTTATTACATGTGAGTTCATTGCACAAAACTTGTTGTGTGAATTAATTTTGTGAATTAATAAAAAATTGGTTGTGTGAATTAATAATTGATCTAATACTCAGCATGTAGCTGTAAATAACTTTTATCATTAAAAAATGTTTCTGTTGAAAACTTGTTGGATTTAACAGAATAAGTTTAAGAAAAGATGTCTATCTTTGGTTACAATATTTTTGCTTAATTGAGGATTAAACCACATATTTCTTTTTCGTTTATTCACATTAAAGAGGTTTAGATTTCAATGATATTGGTGCAAAATCTACACTTTTTTAATGGGCCTTTATAAATAGGAGCAGTGTTACAAAATTTTTTTACACTTGAAGAATTGGAAGATGGTCAATCTTCAATTGAGGTTGGTATTTTTTTGTTGTGAAACTGTAATAAATAAGTCTATATTAAATATTTTCGACTTTTATCAAATATCAAGTCAAACACAATTCAAGATCTATAAAACAGATTTTATAGCAAATCAATTAAATATAGTAAGAATAACTTATATTTATTTAACCATAATATTATAATGACGTGAGCAACGTCAATTATTTAGTTCATGATACATAGTTCATAAGAATATAACAGTCTTCTCTGTTTTAAGAAAGTTTTAGTATGAGGTGTAATGGCTTACTCTCAGATATTACTCTATGAAGAAAAGAAGTCATCGAGATACTTTGGCCTTTTAATAGTACTTCCTGTTCTTGAGGATATATTAGGTTGTTTGTCAGGAGTAATAACTTTTTGTTTAGATGGTTGGTTAGGTATTGGTGTAGTTGATTGGTCATAAGAGATGCTATCCTTTATTGGATTCCCAAACGAATGGTTTGAAGCTACTTCGTTTGTGTCATTTAATCCATCTTGTTTTCTATTTCCAGAACTGTTGTTGTTACTAATGTTGTTAACAACTAATGTTGTTACTAAAGACAATTTCATCATTGTTCGAGCCATGTTGTTGGACTAGTTCTATTAATTGATTTACTTCTTTTAGTGGAGCGAGATCTTTTATTGAAACTGTATTAATTTTTCCATTTTGAAGTTTGACACGTGCAAAATGGGGCGACAGTATTTCTAATAGATGAACTCTGACAACAAGCAGATCTCCTTTTAATCGTATCTGATGTCAGTACAAAATTGTGGAATCCTGCTCTATTAGAAAGTTTGGTAGAACCACACCTATTATCAATGAATGCTGAAAGTTCATCATCCTCTGGTGGGGTGTTTCGTTAGTAGCAGTACACAGAAGTCCTCTTATAGAGAAAAGAGCCATTTGCAATGCTAGCTCCCATCTTTTCTCAGACTTAATGTTTTTAGGGCCAGACTAACAGCTTTAAGTATTGTTTCATTCATTCGTTCACATTGAATGTTGCCTTGTGGATGATATGGAGTTCTGATAACACCGTTTCTTTTTAGAAATACTTTAAGTTTTATACTTTCAAACTATGTTCCCCGATCTGTATGTATAGATGATGGTGCACCAAATAAAGAAAAAAGACTGAGAAGGTGTTGTATCACAGTGTATATATATATATATATATATATATATATATATATATATATATATATATATATATATATAAATATATATATATATATATATATATATATATATATATATATATATATATATATATGTATATATATATATATATATATGTATGTATATATATATATATATATATATATATATATATATATATATATATATGTATATATATATATATATGTATGTATATATATAAATATATATATATATATATATACATATATATATATATATATATATATATATATATATATATATATATATATATATATATATATATATATATATATATATAGGGTTAGGTCAGGTTACCCTACTACTGGTAACATGTAACCCAGTACAATCTGCTTCATGTCCTGCTGCCTTGTAGGATAAACCTTTTTAGGCAAAGGCTAGGAGATGCCAACTCCGACTTAAAACACCCCCTGCCTTGTGGCTCTTGGTCTGAGACTGGCTAAAGAGCTAGCGTCTCTTGTGCCATCTACTAAAATTCATTCTTGTGTTACTTGTCATTCAATTAAGTCTCATCCTTTTTCTGTGACTGTTCCTATGTGCTCCAAAAACACTTATTTGTCTAGTTTTTTCCTGGAACATCAGTTCTTAGGAACTCGCTTCCTTCATCTTGCTTTCCTGATTCATATAATTTGCAATCCTTTAAGTCGTCTGTAAATCGTTATCTTGCTCATCAACCTTCACCTTTTCTCTTCCAGTAACTTCTAACTCTAATTAATGGTTGCTTGCAGCCTTGCTGGAATGCCTGCTTTAAATATATATATATATATATATATATATATATATATATATATATATATATATATATATATATATATATATATATATATATATATATATATATATATATATATATATATATATATATAGAGAGAGAGAGAGGGAGAGAAAGAGTGAGAGAGGGGGAGAGAGAGAGGGAGGGAGAGAGAGAGAGATTTTTTTCTTAATAAAAACATTTTTAAAATAGTTCACTAATATACACTAAATAAATTTAAGAAAACTTAAATAAAAGATTTTTTTGAGTTATTATAGTTTTTATTTTAAATTAATATATAATTATTTTCACATAAAATAAGCGTATCATTTTTATATAATATAAAAATAATATCAAATAATATAAAAAATGGCTCATAACTACTTTTTGACATAAAAAGACAAAATTAAGTACAGTTTATGTCAAAACCCATACATTTAATTGAGGATTAAATTTGATTATTTTTTTATATAACTGCATAAGCACAAATAATTAATTAAAAAAAAAATTAACCAAAAATTTCTGTATGTTCTTAAAAACATACAAAACTTTAAATTTTTTTTTTCTAAAAATAAAGACATTTTGAATGTTTTTTTATTTATTTTTTTACTGTTTATATATATCTGACTAATAGAACACACAAGGAGCGTTGCAACACTGACTGACAAATAAAATGGTAAAAATGCAAAGAGTTTTGCTATATTGACTGATAAATAGGTAATTATGCAAATATTATACCTTTATAAGCTAATTACTTTGTGAAATTTTATTAAGGTATAAGTTATTGTTGGTGTTGTTTTAAATATTAAATTTAGTTTTGTAATTTCATTTGTATTTTGAACCATATTCTCATGTTATGATGGAAGCACCAATAAAAAATAGGAACATTAAAAAGTTAATTACATCCTAAATAATATTTTATAACATGTTATATTGAATAATAATTTTTCTAAAGGTTTTTAACCTGCGTTTACCTGAATTCTTGTTTAATTTAATAACATTGTTGTTATTTTGTAACTTGATAATAATAGTCTTTAGACAAACTTTTATTATATCTAGTCATAAATATATAAACATAACTATATTTACATATAAATTTAATTTTCTACATCGAAAAATTTGAAATTCAAAAGTACATACAGGATCAATATAAAAATCCAAGAACTTTTCGATGGAAGGTTTTTGTGCTGCAGAAGCTGCCATCTTTTGTCTTTCTTTAAAAGTTGTTTGTTTATCTTTAAGAATTTTTACCGGCAACTATTTATTCGGTATACCAACAAAGTAAAAAGTATCGCTATACGTTTTATTTATTTTTTCTGTTATGTTGTATACTTTTTCATATTGTATTAATTTCATATTATGTTGTTTTATAGTAATGTTACATGTTAGAGTAATGGATTAGGCAAAAAAGAGGATAAAATGGGTGTGAGGGGTTCCAATATTTTACGCGCCCTAAAATTATTTAATAGGTTTTTTTTGGGCTTTTGCGCCAGGCTATTGCGTTCTTAATCTAACAGCTTTTCGTGTCACTTTTTAAGATCTACAAACTGTAAACACATAAAAATTTGAAGTTTCATCTCTAGAAATGCTTTGTTCAATAACCACTTTTTAGTGAAAATGAGTTATTGTAATAGAACTTCGTTTTTGGTTATTCTTGTTAAATATCCAATACAATATATATAAAATCTACATTGCTTATCAAAGTTGTGTAACTTTTTTTGTTCAAAATCCAGAAAAGGAAATGTTGATGTTAAACAAATCAATAGTAAAGTTAATGAGTGTGTAGTTGTGGAATTATACTAATCCGCGGAAAATGAATCTGCGGAAAAATTTGTCGTTTTTTCTCGTTTTATTTAAATTTAACTTAAAACCGCAATTTCAATTATATTTATAAAAAAATATAGATTGCGCTGAATCGTCATTCTCTTCTTTTCTTTTTCTTTAATCACATTAGGACAGTCAACGTATACAGTTAAGAAAAACTTGAAAAAATTAGACACTTTTTAAAAATATGAAAAAAAATTAAAAAAATATATGTCGCGCTATATTTTTTAGTTTTTACCTCTAAAAGTTTGAGAGTAAATGATAAAAAAATTTTTCATTGCAAATGGAAAAAAAATTTTTTGATTTTAATCTTCTTTTTTAAACTTCAAAAATTTAAGAAAAAAAGAAATATTTTCATTAATAGGAACAGAATAAACGGGGTCGCGAAATCACCCAAAGAAAATCTAAGTTGTGGTAATTTCCTCACCTTAATTATTTACAACATTAATATTTTTTACTTTTAAAGCACATTTACAATCACTTAAATAAGAGCAATTTGATAACACTAAACAAGTAGGGGGAAAAAATTTAGTCAACAAAAATTGAGTTTTAAAATAATCATGCATATTGAAAAAAAAAACTTTTTAAGTTACAAATTATTATATATAAAATTCTATAAAAATTTATTATTTTTTTACCTTTTTCTGAGCAATAAAGTTCTAGTGTATTTTTTTTTGGGGTTGATTTTTTCACAAAGATCATTTTTCACAAACCCATTTTCGACACGAGCTTTTCTCAAAATACAATCAAAGGTTTTGCTGATCAGTTGTCGTGCTTTTTACACTTTTCTTTGCTGCCTACACTTTTGACACTGAAGTATTGCTTGTACATTCAGCTATTATTCATTTTAATGATGGGTGGAAAGGAATACTGAAGGTTTTAAAACAATTTGGTTTGAAAGGGCAAACTTCAAAGGCTGTGGCAACAAAGTTAGATAATTCACCCATTAAGCGATTTTTTGATAAAATAAACGAAAAAGAATCAGTAGATTCGTATCAAGCAGAAAAAACTAATTTTTTAAACACTTTATTTTTATTTTGCATTTTTCTATGTTTTTAATTTTTTGCATACTTGCTATAACTCAAAACATGAAAACTCGAGATAGAACTGAGCATTTAATTTGAAATTTTGAATTTGTGATTTATATGATCTAATACTCTGGATGACCCTTGGATTTTACATAAAACTCTTAATATCTTATAAAAAATTATTTTCTTTTGAAAGTGCAAATTTGCACTTTCAAAAGAAATGAATACAGATTTAATCGGTTGCAAAAATTGATCCTCCTTTAGTGCTAGTAAATTTACCGATATTTTAAAAAACCGGTAATTCGGTAAAAAAAAAAAATTATTACCGGGTTACCGGTAATTTACCGGTTTTTTTCTAAAGGCTTAAATAGTAATAATCTAAACACTGAAAACAACAAAAAGCATAACCAAATGAATATATTAGTAAAACAGCATCAGTTTACAGGTTCATCCTAGTTAAAAATAAATAAATTAAACAATCAAAAAGATTTTTTTTATATAATAAAATATAATTAATTTATTTATTATACATTAACATTTTTGTATTTTAGCGTAAGCATAAACAAATATAAACATAAAGAAAACTTCATTTTTAAAATAAAAATAATTAATATGGTCAATTCTTTTCAAGGAGCATAAATTGTTTATTGAAGTAAGCTCTTAAAAAACACATTACATTTAATGTTTCGTCGTTTGAACTTGTTCTGTACCTTGTGCCAATTAAACCTGCTGCAGAAAAAGCTCTTTGCGACTCTACACTGGTTGGGCGAACTGCTGAAATATACTTTTGGAGTTTGTTTAAATATTTTCCTTTAATATTTTGTTCCTTGAAATACGCCATTTCTTTCCTGACTATATTTAAAAGACCGGATGTTGTCTTTGGATCACTAATCTCTTCGTGAGCAATAGTTATCATTTTTTTTTAAATTACTAAATCAAGTTTTTCCTTCATTGACATTGCTTGACTTGATGTCGCCACTGCTGATAAAACCGTAGATTCACTAGTTGATTCAGTTTCATACAATTGCACAACTTCAGCTTCAGTAGTTTCGTAATCGTTTTTTAAAAATTGTTGAATGCTTTCTACAATATTTTTTTCCATAACCAATTTACTTGTTGTATTAAACACGCCATAATTATTTTCATTATTTAAAGCTGTACATGGACATGGTTCATGAAGATATGAATATATATAAGAATATACGGTTCTTCTCTCACTCGAAATATTAAATCTTGTTTCAATTCATTACTTAAGAAATTATTTTGGTTACTTAGTTCATCCAACATGAACCTAATTGTCAAATCTGCAACATATAGATTCGTGTCCCTTGAACAGAGAGCTTCCACAGCTACTTTAACAGGTTGCAAAGCCACTATTATATTTGATACAACATTGAGATCATTTTCTGATAAATCTATATCGGATTTGATATTGATTAGACTCTTACGAACACAATTTTTAATCTCATAAATTCTTTCCAACATTATCAACATACTGCTCAACCGTGTTTTTGTGTCAAGGATTAGCGTAAGTTCTTTTTTAAATTCATCCTTAACATGTTTTTGGAGGATGTCATTTTTTGTTGGTGATCTACGGAACAGGACAACAATTTTTCGAATTTTTGTTATTATTGGACCTATACTTTCATGTTGAATTGATGAATCAGTAGTTGATGTATCCTCAATAACGTCAAAAACCCCAATATCTTCCATTACATCGTCCTCTTCATCTTCACCATGTTTAAATTCAGTAATAGCCACTTCTTGATTTTCTACGTATCCAAAACAGATCTTTTATACAGCACCTTAATTACTGATAACTGGATGCCGTGGGCTAAACAAAGTTGATGATTTACGTCCAGTAATCTGCCTACTTTTTTTATTACGGCGGCCCCATCCGTAGTAATGGAAATTATATTTTCTATCGCAATACTAAATTCTTTAAGTGTATTTTGAAGATACGTTATACATTTTTCAGCAGGCATCGATCCTTTAATCCTAACCAATCCGAGATTCCAAAATACATTATCATACGAGTGGACATTCACATTCATAAACCTTCAATTTTTGAGAGATGTCCATTCATCGAAAGTCAAGCTGAATAATTCACCACGGGCTATTCTTTCTGATAATTCTGTAACGATTTGTTTTCGGATTTTGTCACCGTACTGCAACACCATTTTCTTAATTGTTTTTGGAGACTTTGGGCAATCATATCCTTTGGATTTAAATAATTGCTGAAGATCGTATGATGTACAAATCTTTTTAAATGATAAACAATCTCGTGCTGTCAGTCGTGCTAAAACAGCTGGAAATGAGTCATCAATTGTTTTAATAATGTTGAAATAATCCGAAATTTTTTATCTAGAATTTGTATCATTCGTAACGGAAGTTGTGGTATTGATATTAGAACAGCTAGCTTCTGCATCATCATGTTGAACTCTTTTTAGCAGATTAATTTTATGGTTTCTGATAAGGTAATTGTGCAAACCACTTGTGCTGCCGCGAGAACATTTTATATTTTTTGCATACATTGCATATAGCTGAATCGCCAGCTTTCGTACGTAGAAAATGATTTCACAATTGATTTTGTCTAGATCCAGTGACATCATAGATAAGGCTATTTTTTAAAAAAAAATTCAATATGTAAACTTTGGAACACAATACAAATATATTCTATAATATAATTTTAAAGACTTTTTGTGAAATACTTACTCAACACAATAAATATATAGAATACTCGCTTTATTTTCAAAGTTATGCTTTGTGTTTATTTTCAATTTTTTTTATGATACTTAATAATTTTATCATCCAGTACAAAAAACCAAATAATTTAAAAAAAACTCACTAATGCACTATTTAAATTAAATAAAATGTCTCCTGTAACTGTAACCAGATGGGACGCGAGCACAAAATAAACTGAATGTAATTATAAATAAACTACATAAACAAATCCTAATTGTATGTAAATATTTTTCTTTCTCTATTAAAAAACGAAAATTTAAGAAAAATCAATCAAGTAGGCTGTATTTTTTTTTAAGAAATGCATATTGTAATATTGTAAGAAAATAAAATTATTTTCCATTATAAAGTTCTTAATTTTTTGCGATTTCAACTGTTTTTTTATACTATGTAAAAAAGTTAGCTTTTTTGTAGAATTTTTCTTTTTAGTTAGAAAAAAATACTACTTATAATTTATTCAGAATTTCCATAAAATTTTACCGAATTACCGGTAAATTATTTGAAAATTACCGGTAAATTTAAATATAATTTTTAACCAATTTACCGGTAAACCGGTTTACCGATTTTGCTAGCCCTATCCTCCTTCATCCAACCAGAAGTGTTTGTCGTCAACAAATTATGCCACACATTTTTTACCATTTTTTACACCCTCCTCTTCCCTTGTCACAACATCGTAGCTCTTTAGTAGCACCTCCTCCCCACCCTTAAGCGAGAAGTAATTTATGGACAAACCCCTATTTATGACGACCGTAATTTATGGAAGTTTTTTACGCGGAAAAGTACTTTGAGCATGCACAAAGGGTCTTGAATAAAATATAGCTTTTAAGGTGTTCCAAGTATGACCTAGCGGTCTTATCAAAAAGCACTTCAGAGGAGCATTTATGGTGGTAGGGATGAAAATAGAATACTTTCTAAAATTCGTCAATGCAACATTTTTTAGTTTATTAAAACTGTTAAAGAGAAATAGTTTGCATAAAAATTATTTTTTGTTTTTAAGCAGAAAATCCATAATAGCGGAAAATCTGTTAATTTTGACCCTTACAAATGATGTTTTTGAAACATGGTATATTGATAAAAAAAAAGAAAAATTGAAATCTTTTTTCACGTATGTATATTGTTATATAATACTCCAGATGACCCTTAGGATTTGCATAAATCATTTTACCCTAAGAGTAATTAAAGTTTTTGTGAAAATACTACTTTTTTTCAACAAATGTTGATACAAATTTGCACCTAAACTTAGTTTTTTATAAGATATTAAGAGTTTCATGTAAAATCCAAGTTTCATCCGGAGTATTAGATCATATAAAGCACAAATTCAAAATTTCAAGTTAAATGCTCAGTTCTATCTCGAGTTTTCATGTTTTGAGTTATGGCAAGTATGCAAAAAATTAAAAACATAGAAAAATGCAAAATAAAAATAAAGTGTTTAAAAAATAAGTTTTTTCTGTTTGAAACGAATCTACTGATTCTTTTTCGCTCGTTTTATCAAAAAATCGTTTTCCTAGCTCGCAATCCTTATCTACGCTTTTTCTCTGCTTTCGTGAACATTTTATCAATTTGCTTAATGGGTGAATTATCTAACTTTGTTGCCACAGCCTTTGAAGTTTGCCCTTTCAAACCAAATTATTTAAAATCTTTAGTATTCCCTTCCACCCATCATTAAAATGAATAATAGCTGAATTTACACCCATTTCTATGGTTTCCCTGCCAACAAATACAGTTTTTGGTAAATTTTTAGTATAATACAGTTTTTGGTAAATAATACAAAGTATAAAATTTTCAACAGTGCTGTTACAACTTATCAGCTTATTTATCTGTCTGAGTTATGTTTACTGCAAAATATAATGTTAAGACCGCTAAAGAAATAGCAGATACACCTTAGTAAATTTTCAGAGTAAAATAAGGCATATACTATGGGAGTTAAATAAAGAATAAACTTCTGTGCTCGTGGTAATTAGGGACGTTGCTATGGGCTAAGAGTGTTTTAAGGTGTAAATATGGACCAAGAAATATTTTTTATTGTTTACGATGTTAGTTGCATGAAAATAGACATATCAAAGGGTAAAATTCTAGCTGAAAAAAATTTATAAAACTTTTTTTTGATCATTATTTGCATCCCGACCAGTTTAACAAGAAAGTTCACGCCTCCTTATTTACTAATGTCGCTTATCTGGCCAAAGACGGCATCGAACCTAAAATATAACTTTGCCACGGCTGCTAATTCATTAGAGTTATTAACAACTAGCATTTTTGTAGTTTATACATAAATGTAACCTAGCTTGTAGTGATCGAACTACTAATAGAAGCTCATGTATATTAGATCTGAATAAAGTTAGTTGAAACAGAAATATAAATTTGTCTAATAAGCAAATAAAGATTAAGATAATAAAGAAGAAAAAAATTCATTATATTACGACTCTTTTGCAAGATGAACTTAATTTTCGAACATCTAACACTCTAACATCATTTTTGCTTATTTCATGTTATGCATGTTTGCAATATTGAAAATAAGAACCAAAGTTATTCTGATCAAAACAGTAATATAGCAATTGAAAACTATGATACAAATGAAACTTAAGCCATGAGATCGACAGAGAAAATTTACAACATTTAGCTTATAAATTCAATCCTCTCTGTAGGTATCCTATTTCTATTTGTTCCATATATGGAACAAAGTAATAAGACATCTACATAGAAAATAGAAAATTGACGACAATGTAAATGAGTCCGAATCTTCGATTTTAACAAATTAGTTAAGGAACATTAAGTAAAAACAAAAAAGAATCCTTAGAAATATGAAAAAATATAGAAGGAAAGAAAAGGGGAGGGATACATTAATATCAAAGCAAAACTGCATTCTGCAAAAAAGTTAAAATGGGCTGTAAACCAAGTTGCAATTATAAATTCAGTGACTATTCTCTACTCTTTTAGTTATAAAAATAAAATAACTTTAAAAACTGTCAGATGAAATGAGAAATAGCTACATTTCTATAATAATCACACAATAGTAAGTGTGAACCTTCACTGTAAGTGAACGTAAGCAACTAGCCACTTCGTAATCAACCAACAACTGAAAAAGTATTATTTAGAAAAAAATAAAATACGAGTACTTAATTTTTTTTTCACTTTATCTAAAATAATATTTTTAATGTTTTTACAACATAACGACAGATGAAACATTTACGACAGATGAAACATGTTAACCGGAGCTGGCAGAAAACAAGGTGTAATCACCTAGCCTTTTTAATTTTAAAGTTGATATATATTAAATTATATAGACACATACACTTACTTTTTTTTTTAATTATAAGTTTGTAAAGAATTTTTTTATGACACTTCGAGCACCTGTCGACAAGGTATATACTACTTTCACAAAAAAGTACAAAATTAAACAACTTCTTTACTATGATCACCATTCAAAAGCCGAAACTTCAAAAGACATACAATAAATAAAAAGCTAAAAATGGTTAGAAAAAACATGTCAAAAGCAATACAATATTTATCAAATATATTGCTACTTTTAAACGGTAATTTAGCTTCAACAAAAATGCATGGTCTGTACAAGTTTACAGATAGTCCTATAAAGTAAAATTTTTAAAGAATAATTTTCAATGAAATAATTAATTTTTTATTTTCTTAAATCTAAAAAAAATATATGTAATGAATGAGAAGAGTATTAAACCCTTAAACAACAGAGTAAAGTATTAGCAAAAATTGCACATTCTAAGTAAAATAGAAGGGGTTGAGGAAAGAACAAAGGACTGAAAGATAATTAACGGAATATAAGTTTATGATCGTAAAGATTTTTTTTATTTGCCAAAACTGATGTTTTAAGCTTTTAAAAAACATAATGTTTAAAACTTAACCAGTTATTGTAATATTAATAAAAGTGTATATAACCGCATATGACGCGAATACTTAAACGGGAGACCCGGCAATCACATTGCCAGTGCTGCTGTAAAAAAATTTAAAAAAATATTTTAAATAAAGTCATTTATTTTCATTTGACACCCAATATTATATTCATTATGTGTCTGTATGCGTGCGTGCGTGTGTGTGTGTGTGTGTGTGTGTGTGCGTGCGTGAGACTGTCTTTTTTGTAATCAATTGATGGGTTGTACCAGGGTGAATAACTCTAAACTTGTGATTATTCAAATTTTAAAATAGTATTCCAAATTTAAAAAAGTTACTTAATTAGACTTAACTAAAAAAGGTTAAGAAGTTATATATAATATACATGAATTTTGAAAGTTACAACAAAAATGTTTAGAGGAAACATATTTTGATTGGTCATCTCAAACGCTTATTTTGAAGAGTTATATGTTTGATCAAAGTAGATTTTCTTGAAGCATGTACTTTATGACTTAAACACTATAAAACATTTACCTTTATCAAATTTATAACAATATATAACTCTTTAAAAAACACACAAATATCTGTGTGTGGCTTTATTAAAATTTGTTTGATGTTACTGAATACGAGAATATATACGAGAAACTTTAAATTAAAAAAATTAGCTGGGGGATCATTTTTGGAACTGTAAAAGACATTTAAAACTGTTGACTATGAAATAATTTAATCAAAGTCATGTCATTATGATTGAAATGATTTTACTTGATTTTGGGTTGAAATGATTTTATTTATTTAATCTTAATTTTTCTTTTGTTTAAAATAGTTTGTCACCAATATAATATTTGTAATATAATGATATAATACAATATAACATAATAGTTTGTCACCAATCTCTATTTATTTTAATTTATTTCAAAAATCGTTTTGTATAACCTGTTTTGGAACAATATATCCGCATCCTTATAAAATATTTCAAAGAAAAAATAGGCTCGTTTTTTATTTGCCTTTTAATTGATTTGGTTTTAAATACAAAGTACTTGAGCGGTACGGATCACGGTACAATAATTTTTGCCTGAGGATACAGATCCCTTGACAAAGTGATTCCTATCTTGGTCTCGAGTATTTGGGTACCAAATGCCTAACATTATTTTAGAGTCAAATAAAACAAAGAAATAAATCCAAAAAGTGAAAAAATAATACTTTAGTTAACTAACCAGTTAAAAATTTCAAACGTCAAAAGTTTTGTATTTATCAAAGTTTTATGTACTAATGTTGTTTGATCAAATTAAGACTATTATATACTATATACTGTATTATTATATAGAGTTATTATTTTAATAATAATATTACTAATATGCTTTATATGTATTATTATATATTTTTCAATGATTCAATAAATGATCGTTTTAGTTATTTAGTTTGTTTAACTAATTTACTTTCTTTATTTTTTTTCACATGCATTTTTACGGCTCACTAATGGTAAATACATATTTCTGGAAAAATGTATGAACCATTATCAAAAATTTAAAAGCCGAATTTAAAAATTCTTGTGAAACTTTTTCTTTTAATTTAAAATAAAATATTATAATGATATGCAAATTATTTTTATAATACGGATACATTGATGAGCTTTAGACTATAGCATCCTAAAAACAACGTGAAAACTTAGAAGAATAATTAAAAAATATATTTTGAGAAATTGTTGTTGTCAATTAAATACTTTAAATGACAAAAACACTACATTTGTATGCTTTTTCAAATAATATTCTCGTCTTTAATCGTATTTCTTATTATTTTCGTCGCATTTCAGCCTTCTTTACACTACTGCATTTTAAAATATAATTTTCGTATTTATTCGTTTTTTATATTATTTTCGTCGTATTTTAGCCTTCTTTAGACTACGGCATTTTAAAAAGCGATCGAACCGTCATCTTCATAAAACTTATTTTTTGGCTTAGACACGTGTTGACCATAACTTGATATAGATTCGTATTCAACGGAAGAACTATCGTTATCGGTAACTTCTTGTTCATATGAATGGGGCATATTTTCATTCAACACTTTTTTTCCATTCTTTAATTCTAATTGAGTTACGACATCAAAAACAGTAGATTTTTTATACTTATTTTCAATATTTTTACTGCGTTCTTTTTCTTGCACTTTTTGTAATTTTTCTTGTTCGTGCTTTTTTGACATAGCTTCAGCTAAAGCATATAAATTTTCCGAAGGTTCAGTTTCGTCGATTGAGTATTTGTCGAAAGCCCCATCGTTAGATAAGGTAATACGTGGCGGTTTTGTGGTTTCACTTTCTAAAATAAATTTTTAAAGAAATAATAATCGTAATTTTAATATTAATAACTATAATAACTATAAACTAAAGGAGATGATGAGGGGAGTTTTTTAAAGATTGCCTGCACTTGAAATGTCACTGATAGTGCCTTGTAAATATAAAATAATAACCAAAGAACACGAATCGTGTTCAAGGAAAGTTATTACTAATAAGTACTTTAAAGTTAAATCAGGCATTTCATGTTGAATTTTATCGCGCAAAAAAAGTTGCAATTTGATTTTGCACATGTTGAAAAAAATAAAAAGACAAATATAAAGCAAGTAGCATTAATCCTCAGCTCATTCATATTTAGTAAGCTTTAAAAAACATATTTGTTTAAAAAAATGTAAATAAAAAATAAATTATAATAATTAAAAACTGATAAGCGAAACAGGACCGAGAAAAAACAAGAGAAGTAAGTAATAAAAATTATATAGAAAACCGAAACCTTCATACATTTACGTAGAAAAAAAAACTACCTCACAGTATACTACTTCATACAACTGATATATAATCACGAGTTAATTTAGAAAATATGAATAAATTGCTGCTTGAAGAAAGAGGAGCTAAGAGCAAGACCGATACAATCAATCAAACAAGCAACAAAATTATCAAATTCTTGAATAAGGTACCCACGGCGCCGTCATGCTTCTTCCCAGCTTTTACAAAAAATAAAACTTAGTTTGCAATAATTCTGGCAATCAGTGTTTGTTTCATAATTCCCATAAATCTTTCTTTTGCGAGTGTTTGTGTGTGGGTGTGTGCGCGCGTCTATATAAATAAAACTTAGAAAAACCAGACATGAATTTCGTGAAATAAAGATAAAAATTAGTCATACAATAATATGACAAGAATTTCTAAAAATCTTTTTGGGTCAATGAATTGTTATGGATACACAATTTTACAATATTTATATTCGTAACAATTGATTCAAAAAGATTTCCCATCAATCGATTGATTATCATCAATCAGCCACTGTGCATGTATTTCTAACTCCATAACCAAATTTTTCGAATTAAAAACTCACTTTAACTGTAAGTACCACGTAATATAAGTGACGTAATATACACAGACTGTTTTTAAATCTTTTATTTCCAACGGATGCATTTAATTTTTTATTTTTTCTCGAAAAAATTGATTTGAAGATTTTCAATTTATTTAATTGCTAAATTGAAAACTGAAAATTGCAAAATGAATGTTGTACAAGGATAAACACACCCGTTGTCAACAACAACAACCACTGTCAAAAAAGCTGTCATTGTTTAAAGTTCTTAACGTTATTTCTAAATATGGTAAGCCATATTTAACCACACTTATATCGTGTGACAAAAGAACTTTAATTGAACAAAATGTTTCTTAGTTTTTTAAAACTAAACATTTAATATTTCTTAATAAATAATCCTGATTACATTACAATTTCTTACAAGACAATTAAAACCTTTTAATTGTCTGGTAAGAACTCAATACTTTAAGCTCAAACGTTTTATCAGAAAGCAGAAAGTAATTTGATTTATCAGTGCAATATTTGAAAGATTTCATCCAAAGGTCTTCTGGTAACTCTCTTGATTTTAAATTTTTCGATTTTTACTACAACTCCTAATCAACTTGAATTCGAACTTAATGGGCATGAATTTATAAATGCAAAAATTATATATATACAAAAAACATTTAACAAATAGACAGAAAATAATTTCAAAAATTTACCATTTTTTGTGTAGGCTTTAGAACGTTCAATACTGAGAAAAAAAAAATACATTAAACAAAACAAAACAAAAAAAGACCAAAAAACTAAAACTTTAAAAACTTTAAAAGTTAAATAAAGAATAATAAAATAAAAATTAGAAACAAAAAAAGATTGAAATAAAAAATAGAAATAGAAAATGTGAAGGTTAAGTTAAAATTAAAAAAAATAATATATATATATATATATATATATATATATATATATATATATATATATTTATATGTATACCTATCTCTTTCACCATGAGCATAAAAAGTATCTGGATTAGAAGAAGATGGATTAGAAAAAGCTTTATCACTGTGATCATACATAGATTCAGTTTTGTTGGTGACTTTTAAATGTTCATTGTACACAATTCTGCAAAGTAAAAATTAAAAATTAAAAACAATTGAAAGAATAAGCTTTGTTCAAAAGTCTTAAAAACTCCATTGTGGTATCTATGGTATCTTGGGAGTTGCATTGTGGCATCTATGGTATCATGGGAGTTGCCCCTACATTAGAAAAAACTCAGAACTAACTTAAATAATTGAATAAAAAATATTTTTTTGTCTTACTCATGTCTTTGCTTCCAACAAACATAAATCAAAATAACTAAAAACGACAAGAAACATATTGCACCAAATGCAGAAGACAAGGCCACCATATCACTTTGTGAGCCATCTGTTAGGAAGGAATATTGCATTTCCCTGGTTGCTAAATTGAAAAAAAAAATAACATTAAAAAGTTATCAATTAAAAAATCACCAAGATGTTATAATTTAGAATTAAGTTAAGGTCATAAAATAGATTTATAATTAAATGAAATTTAAAAGTAAAAACCAGATAAAAAGTTTTATAGTATATATACTAGGGTTATGACTAAATTTTCTAAATAAAAAATCTTTGAGAAAATTTTTAAGATGCACATAGATTGACTGAAAAATATATACTTATTAAAATATTTAACTGAATTTAAATAAATTTCAACAATGACGACAATAAAAACCGGTTTGTAGAGTTAAAAATCAATTTTTCAATGGCAGGGTGAACTTTTTTCAAAAGATATGCAAATAATAGTTCATTTCGTGCTTTTTAGGTAAAAGTTCATCAAACTACAGCACAGGAGTATGGGGTTGAAAAAAAATCATAACCCTAATATATACAGCCATGTGACAATTTATTATGGCCACCAACAATTTTTTACATTTTCAAGTTTCAAAGTCTATTATTTTAATATTTTTTTGTGATTTGTGTACTCAAAAGTAATTTTTGTTTAAGAAATGTATATTTTTTTGACAAATAAAAAACATTTAAGAAATTGTTACTAAATTTTATTATTTAAATATCATTACAAATATATTCAAGAACAATATTTGGTTATTCATTCTTTAGCCATTTCCTTCACTCATTTATTATGGTTCCTATAGTGAATAATTCTTTCTATGAAATACACTTTATTTGTAATATTTTCTTTAGATATTTATTTTTTTAGGAGTGCCCAAACCTTTTCAATAGGATTTAGGTCAGGAGAGTTTCCTGGCAAATTAAGTAATGAAATATTTTGTTCTGATAGATATTTTCATACCGATTTAGCCGTGTGACATGGTGCCCCGTCCTGCATGAAGGTTTTTTTTACTTGGACCAAACCATTCTGCCAATTATGGCAACAATCTTTGTTGCAGGACTTTTTTATATTGTAACTGATTCATTATTCCCTCAACAATATAGAGCCTTTCCATTCCCCTTCCACGTATCTCTGACCAGATCATCACAGAGGTGTGGTGTTTAACAGTTTTAATGATACAGTCCAATAGGTATTTTTCCCATTTTTTTTCTTTTTACATATTGAGCTTTCTTTGTTAACACTTGGAAAGCACTCTCGCAGCTAAAGCATACCTTAAAATATTATACAAGGATTGTTAATTGAATCTTTGAAGTTTGATGAAAGAAAGTGGATATTTTAAAATCATTTAAATTAATTTTACCAATTTCCAATCATCTGTTAAATTCTTATATTTTTTTACCCACTTCAGCCTTTTTTGCATCATTTTTGGTGTCAGTTTAGGCTTCTTAACTGGACGTCGTGAAATGTAACCAAGATTGTGTAGGCGCATTGAACCGTTCTCTTTGAAATTTTAAAAGATTTTTGACTCCAGATTGGTCCAGTTTGTTAGTTATATCATTGTTGGTAACCTGTCTATTTACTTAAACAATCTTGATTAGTATTCTTTAACTGTGCGGTGTTAGGTTTTTTTTCTTTCTGCATTTACCGACCTTCTTTGGCATCAAGTTCTCCATATAAGCCATTTTTTTGTGTATATTTTGTACAGAAACCCACGAAATACCACATTTTCTGGCAATTTCTCATTGAGAAAAATGAGTATTTATTAAAAGTGCCCTAATTTCACAAATTTTTTGAGTAACAAGTCCTTTTTTTCCCCATAACTAAACTAAAAATATCACACTTTGGTACTGCAGTTAAGAATTTACATTAGTACTTATAACTTTAAAAATATCAAATCAAATACAACTACTTTTACTTTAAAATAAAAAATATTCAAGAAACATTATTATTACTGATTTAAATAACATTCCAGTTCATTGTGAAACATTGAGTCACTTTTAACTCTTTTCTAAAAAACCTTTAGCACTTTTTCAATCTTTTAACTTTCCAAAACTAACACTTCTCAAAAACAATGAGAAACTTGGTATAAATTTCTAATATTTGCGTAAATGTTTTTATAAAGTCTTTGTTGTTAAACATGTAAAAATATTACATGCTTAATTAAAAATTAATAAGCACCTTAAAGTAATCTTTCATATTTCATATTTCATATGTTTCATATGTCACACATATAAGACACTTAACAGGCATTAAAAATTAACGTAAACATTTTTATATTATTCAAGTTTAACAATTAACTACTGGGTTTATTTATTTGTTATTCGTTGAGTATAAACAACTGTATCCCCAACATGAATAAAAAAAGGACTAGCAAGTAAAAAGAATAAAGACACTAACAATAGCTTAAGTTCTAAGTTACAAAATCCTTTACTTCAAAAAAAAAGAAAGCTGACAGATAAAAAAGCTTCAACATTAAAGCAAAAGCTGCAAAGTGTGCATCATTCTTTAAATGTAAAATACAAAGTATTCTTTTGTTGTAACTATATATTCATGCTTAAACTTTTAAAAAATAGCTACAGAGTAAAATAATTACATTAATTTTAACAAATAAAACCTAGAAAGTTAAATAATACTGATTATTGCCAAGAAAACTTATTAACACTGCAAAAAAGCATGTCACAGTTTTACGAAAACCAGCAACATGTTTTAGACAAAGTCAGCAACATTTTTCAGTGGAGGCTTTAAGTCTTAAAGACTTAAAGCCTCCATTTCTGATTTATTTTGTAAGGTTTGTTACTCATAGGATTACTTCCACTTATCCCATAACCTTTTGTTTCTATGACAAAAAAAAAGTAACCAAATAACAATAAGACAATCATTATATTGATGAGAATAAAAAACTTACGTATTGTTATTGGACTTGAAAACGTACTTTCAATAGGTGTAGAATTTTGTGCTTCATAAACTCGTAACTGCATTCTAAAAAAAAAGTACTTTAGCTTAACTTTCTGCTAGTTTTTTGAACTGTTTTGTTTATTATTATTTTTACATATATTTTAGTACTATTTTTTATTTTTATATAATATTAATTTTATTTCTTTTCTTAGTATATTTCCCATCAATAATCAAAACAAGTTCGAAAGGTATTGCTGATATCTTAAACAAAAATTTTCAAGCTGCATTTGTGAAAGGAGATGATGGTCCACTGCCTTCTTTTGATTTAAGAACTACTGAAACATTCATTATAACAAATGAAGATTTTACATATGAAAATGTCTATCTAAGATTAAAAAACTTAAAAGATAACAAATCAAGTGATGTTGATAATTTACATTCAGCTATTTTAAAGAAATGTGCATCAGCCTTTGCTATTCCACTTACATATATTTTTAAAGAATCGTTTAAAACCAGCAAACTGCCAGTGCAATTTAGATCAGCAAATATCACTCCTCTATACAAATAAGGCAAAAAAACCTTAGCAGGAAACTACCGACCAGTATCACTCACCTCAAGTGCATGTAAAATAACAGAACGTATAACCAGATGTAAACTTGAAACTTTTCTATATGAGTTCAAACTAATAGTCAAGCAACAGCACGATTTTGTTAAAAATAAATCATGCTTAACGAATCTACTTGAAACACTTAATTTTTTTTCAACCACCTTAGAGAATGGTAAACCTATTGATTTTATCTTTTTGGATTTTGCCAGGGCATTTGACACAGTGCCACATAAAAGATTGTTGCTTAAACTTACAGCTTATGGAATATCTGGTCTGACAATACAATGGATTGAAGCATTTTTAAAAGAAAGAAAACAAAGAGTTGTGATAGGCGAAAACGTATCCTCTTGGGCAGAAATTACCAGTGGTGTGCCACAAGGGTCAGTAATTGAACCACTCTTGTTTGTACTATTTATAAAAGAATTGCCTGAAACTCTAAAAAATCTAACCAAGCTGTATGCAGATGACACCAAAATTTTGAATGAAATGCTTTCCAGTGCATTAACTCTTCAAAATCTTTGCAATCAAATCTTGATTTAGCTTTTAAGTAGACTCAAGACTGACTTCTGAAATTTAATATTTCAAAATGTATGGTCATGCACTTTGGCCAGAATAACAAAGAATCACCCCTTTATATCAATTAACAAAAGTTAAACATAACAGAATCTGAAAGTGATCTTGGAGTAATCTTCTCAAGCAATCTGAAATGGAAAAATCCTGTTATAAAATGCGTAGGCAAAGCCAACCAAATGTTGGGTCGGATTAGAAAATGCTTTGTTTGCTTAGATATTAGACTGTTGAGAATACTTTATGTTTCTTTTGTGCAACCACTGTTAGAGTTTGCAGTACAAGTTTGGTCACCTATTCGAAAGGGAGAAATTGAGTTATTAGAAAGAGTCTGACATTGTGCAACTCGATTAATACCTTCACTTAAAAAAATCAACTTTGAGTATTGTCTAAAAGCTCTCGACTTGACTACCTTGACAAAAAGGAGGCAACAAGGAGATATAGTTCAACTTTTTAAATCCTTCAATGGTTTTAACGATTTGGAAACAATCAAAAAAATTAGTATTCAACAAACTCAAATGAGAGGTCATAGCTTTAAATATGTAAAAGAAATCACTAAGCAAGCCTGTCGTGAAAACTTTTTATTTAATAGATCAGCTAATTTGTGGAATAGTTTTAAAGCAGGTCTTGATTGCTGAATGAGCAGCAATCAAGCAAATCGGCTGTCATACTGTGTTAATACCACACTCACTGGCTCACACCAGTTACAGCAATTACTAATACTAATACTAATACTAAAGTATTGTGTTATTTTTTATAATAGTCCCAGGATTTATGCTTTTAGAACACGCACAAAACATGAACTTATATCTTATCTACTTTATCTTAGACATAAACTTATATCTACCTTATCTAACAATTTGTAGTGTAATCCCAAAACTTATCTTATATTTATCCTTTCAATTTCAGAATTTTTTTTTATTTTCATTCACCTCCTCAAGGCTGAGAAGGCCACTACAGTCAAGGAGACTACTTTAGTTGTGGTTACAACCCTCTCTTAACCCTATAACTCTGAAACCATGATGAACAAGAAAACAAAGAAAAGTTCTATGAAACAAAAGATTATTTGATAAAAAATTAAAATTAAAAAAAATTAAAGGTTAAGTGATTTGAAAATAAAGAATTATAGTGCTTACTATTACTATTAATCTTGAATTTAAAAAATGAACAAAAATAAATATTAAAAATAAATAATGGTAAATATTCTGGAACATTTGAGCAAAAATCTTGCATTTAAGGACTTAGAGAGAACTTGGAGAGTCATCTAAATCTGGAAGGATAAACTGCAATATCTGCAATATAAACTGTCTTCAGGTGTGGATATATTTGCAGCTAATTATTTGATACAAGAAAAATAAATAACCAGATACCTAAAATTGTTTCAAAAAAATGAATGAGAAAAGGAAACTGATATAAGTCTAATAAAAATAATTTCAAAATTCTATTTTCTAAAAGATTTTCAAAATTCTAGTTCTATTAAAAGATTTTTAAGTGAATATTTTTACTGCAAAATATACCAACTTTGAAAAAGAAAAACACGTTCTAGAGTCCTAGTCAATAATTAATTCAAAATCAATTGAAAACAACTGGTCAGATATATCAACATTAAATGATTTTAAATCAAAAAACTGCAAGAGATTAGGTCAAAAAGATTTCTAATGATGACAGGGTTAAGACAAGAATAAAAAGTTGAAACAAGAGAGCATAATCTTAATGCATGACAACGTGAAGCAATTAATATGGTAGATAAGAAAACCCTGTAAAATGAAGCAATCCTGTGTCCTGCCTTTAATTTCTTTCTTTAACAAGGACAACCACAGAGTAGATTGAGAAGAAAACTAAAAACTAAGACTATCTAAAAACATTTTTGCTTGAAATTCTGTCCAATTATTTTGAATAAACTCCATTAAACAGAAACAATTTTTGCACACTTTAGGGGGATTCAATTGTACTGCTAATATTATATAAAGGGTTATAATATTTGAACTTTTTAATATTGTGAAAACAATATCGAGAGATTAAAATTTTCAAAAGGATAAACTTGAAACTCAAAGAAAAGACTCTAAAGCTTAATAAAACTATAAAAAAATGTCTTTGTAGTTTTATTGATTATTTGGATTAAAACTCAGTTCTTAAGGACTTTACTCTCTACTCAGACTTGAAGATAATAGATTTACATCTTTAAAAACATTATGCAAAGATAATTTTATACAAATAAAATAAGTTTCCAGGATTGCTCTTAACAAGTCCTCATGAGAATTCTCTTAATGAGATTTACCCCAGATTTAACATTTAGATTAGTTTAAAAAATTTGTTTAAAAATTGTAAAATATATTTTTATATTTTTGACTAGCGATGCAAACAATGTAAACAGGCTATATGTGCATAAGGGTGTATAGGTGTAATGCGTAAGTCCGCGCTGTTTATGTCATTTAGTAGAGTCTTGTGTTGTTAGTAACCAGCACAAAAGAATAATCTCTTTACTACACCAAGCCAGCCCAGTCATACTCCAGAAAACCATGATGGATTAAACATCTATGCATGGATTTATAACTGACTTATGACTAAAATACTAGCCCATGCCTCTTCCAGAGACAAAAAACTTCTTTCGAGGTGACAGTAATTGTGATTTGGAAAATACTCGATAACCAAAACACTAACCCTTACTTTACGGGCCGAATATTATTTAAAAACTTTGGCATAAATATAATTGTAAAAATTGTAATAAAAAAAAATCAAGACAATACAACTAAAATTAAGCTGCTGTTAGAATTACATATCTACAAAAATTCTCAATTCTTATGGATCAATTTATCTTTAAAGATGTAACTGAGATAAGAAAACAAGGTGATGGATAACGAAAATCTTGAGGGCTTTATGATTAAGACATTGAACAGCAAATGCTTTGGCTAGAAAACCGAACACAGGTTTGAACATAAACCTAATACAGGTTTGAATATCTCTTCATATGTAGATACTACCAGCTAAACTTTACATTAAAAATTAATTTTTGTTTGAACATTTTTTAGAAGCATTATCACATGCAATGATGCAAATTATTACCACACTATCATTATTGAAACAAATATTTTATTCATAAAGTTAATAATTGAAAAGAAAAATTAAGTTGATATATTTTTCTGATGTACTATGATTCAAGTTTTATTTGTGTTTTTGTCGATTATAAATTTAGTCGATGATAAATGTTTAAAAGTTAGATAATTATTCCTTTGCAAAATGATTATTCAGGTATTTGTGATGTTTGTATGACATCTGACAGACGTCCCCTGAAAAACGCATGCTTTTTTTTCAAAGATTGTGAAAATCTAGATCTTGCAGAAATTCATATCTTCAAACCCAATTTATTTCTCAAAAATATTTAAGTTTTCAAATGATTTAATGCTTCGTGAATTTATGATTATTTTTTAACCATCACATTTACAAACTTACCCACATTTAAAATGCTGGTCTTATACTAAAGTTTTCCTTCTCTAAGAAAAGTTGACTGTACCATAAGTAAAGAATGTCACCTACTCCATATATATTTAAGAATATACTTTTAAATAAATGTAACTAAAGAATATAAATAGAGTAAATTCCCCAAAAATAAAACTTACAAGATATAATAAAAATAGATTGACTTTTGTGAGAAAAAGAAAAATATTAACGAGAATTATAAAAACATTTCGAGTTACAGGAAATTGATGAGTTTATCGGGAGTTAAAATCACTTCGTACACAAACTTATACTTTGACACTATATGTAATAAATTTACATAATGAGTCAATTACATAATTGTTTTAATTAAAAATTTACTTAAATTATTCAAATTAAAAATTTCTAATTTGATTAATTTAAATAAACTTAACATTAATTTAAATACAATCTGAAATAAAATGCTCCTCTATTAGCTTATTTTATAATGATTTGTTAAATAAAGTACTAAAAAATCACCAAAAATCTAATAATACCTATAAGCAAATCCTGACTTTAAAGGTCCGTTACAAATTGAGGGGAGGTTTTTAGTCTTTATCGCAGCACAAGTTGTGTTTTCACCAATCACAACCACAAAACTATCATTAGTATTAACAACTGAGCGTCTAACTCTAATTTGTGGAAACGATTTTTCGACTGCAATATATCGTATAAGTTTTGGGCTGTTTACATCAGTGTTAACTTCATACCATGTCGTAGGTGCTAATTGTGAATCAACCAAGACTAAAAAAAAACAATTTGAAAACGTTAAAAAATTAATTAAAATTATTTTCATTTTTTATTAACTATTATTACTTTTTATATTTATTTTTATTTTTATATTTTTTTATATTTATTTTTATTTTTAGGAAAGTTTAATTATCAAAATGATTCTCTGTGCGATGACCTTGTTTGTCAAATAAGCTAATAATTCGCCCATAAGTTCCAAAATATAACAAAAATTTATATATATATATATATATATATATATATATATATATATATATATATATATATATATATATATATGAACTAAAATTATGGCTGAAAGAATGGAAAACTACAAGGGCCAGTAACCCAAAAAAATCCAAAAGAAATTTTTCATTTAGTTATAACATTTTCTAACAACCTAAATTGTCAACCTATTTTAGCAACCTAAATTGTCAACCTATTTTAGATGATAAACTGAATAAAACTTTTATTCAGTTTATCATCCAATAAGAGAGTAAAAAAGTTTTTTCAAATATACATCCACTAATCGCTAACAAACAACCACCAAACTTATTGAGACTTACTTTTGCCAAATTTCAATCTGCAACGTTAAAAAAAACAGGATTATTTAAATGTAAAAATATTTGGTGCAACATTTGCAAGTTATATTGAAAAGAAGTAGAAAGCTTTGTGACATCCAATGGTACTACTTGCAAGATAAATAGCCATATATTATAAATATTACCAGTAAAAGTAAAAATGTGATCTATTATCTAAAGTGATTAGCATGTAATGGTCAATCTACTTACACTGGAAATACAAACAACTTAAGAAATCTGACAAATGGCCACATCTCCTTTTGCAGAACTGGCCAATCAATGGACAGATTCAACAAACATGTTTATGAATACCAAAGAATAAATAATAAAACTATGGAACCTATTTTCCCGCATTTTATTTTTCTGGAACTTAAAAATGAAAAGAATTTATGGTCTTATAAAACTCATTTACACAAACAAAACATGATACCTCTAATTAACATTAGTTAAAAAGACACATGACAATGGTAACTCCTAGCAACATAAACTCAGCATAGCAACATAAATTTTCTTTTTTTTACAAAACTAAACAAAAATTTAATAAGGGATTTTGTATAATAGCTGGTTTTGTATATTGTAAAATCGCCTAAGTTCGGTCACTTAAGCTTAGAACATTCATTTATCACACATAATAAAAAAATTTCCAATTATTTTTCCAGAAACATACAGACAATTATATTGATAATTGTATAAAAAAAAAAAATGAAAAAAAAAAACTAGTACTCGATATTTAGTTTTAAATGAGAACATCTACTTTGACCAAACTTTCGATACCATTTTGTAAGTTCGGTTGCTATATAAATTCTAATGTTTTACTAACTTAATGTCAGAAATAATGAAAACTAATTTTTAAATGTTGTTTAATCATAAAATGATGATGTAATATCAGTTAATACTAGTAACCAAAAAAGACATCACCCTGGGCTCAAAGGAAAAAGTTTTTTGGGGCGCTAAAGAAAACAACGAAGAGCACATAAAAAAATTTTAAGTAATTATAAAAATATTTATTAATTTTATTATAATTAGCCAACTACTTTATTACTTTAACCTTTATCACTTTTGCTTCGCCATTGGTCAGTAAAATTAAATATATATTTTTCAATTAAGGTTTTTTCAATTAAAAATAAAAAGGTTTTTTCGATTAACAAAGAAATACTACTTTGCTTTAAATAAGCTTTGTATGTTTATTGGCAATTCTTGCGCATATCGACAACCTAATTAGAACAGCAAGATCCTCACAACCAATTGTCACAGAGTTCACAACACAATTTTTTCTAAACTGTAGTAAAGCCACTCTACACTCACTCACTACACTCAATATAATAAAAATACTAGTAAAAAAGGTGGAGGACTGGTGAAGACATTCCATCACTAAAAATAAAAATTAAACAACTAATTAACTCCATAATTAAATTCATGTGTTAAAATCTGGTGTGAAATTAAAATCAAAACAGAATCTATCCTTAATGATTGCATCTACAGACCACCACACTCAGATCACCAAGTAAATACTGCAATTAACAATTCCTCCATTCAACACTTAGGACTTTTACCTAAACTTATACACCATACAAAAAAATCAAAAAGTTATCAAAATGTACCAAAAAGGTACTTTTGAGTACAAATTCAATGTATTTAAGGTATTTAAATCTAAATATAGCATTCAACAGCATCAACTGGTTTAAACTATTCAATAACTAAAACATAAATAAAATGATAAACAGTCTACTTAAAATTTATAAAAATTTAATTGATATTCATATACCAAAAATCTATTCTAGAAATAATTCTATCAAATGGCACAATAATGATATCAAAAATGAAGCTAATCAACAATATATTTATATTTCCTAATGAAATCAGCTTCAAAACCATCTGACCATAAAAAAAACTTTCAGATGATTGCAATAGAAAAGCAAGAGAATTAAAAATTAGTAAAAAATACCTGTATTAAACATGAAAAATCAATAACCAATAAATGCAAATTAAACCCAAAATCACAATACAACAATATAAATAATCAAAAATCATATAAAAATAAAATTATCTCATTAATTAATGCTGATGACATAAATTAACCAAAAAATGTAAGCATAGCTAATTGTCTAAATAAACAATTTTACAAATCATTTAGCAAACCAACGGATCAAGAAAACGAATTAATAAGAGGTTTATCACCAAGAACAACTAAAAAAATATACTTTAAACCTGTTTTAAATCTGTTCTATTTTCACTACTAAATGTTAAAACAAAACTAGACTTATTAGATGAAAATAAAGCAGCTGGAATTGATGATGTTTCTCCTTATATTCTAAAAAACTGCAGATCTGCTCTTAGCTTACCACTTAGTTTACTATTCATCAAAGCATACAACACTGGGGCTACACTACAACTATGGAAACAAATACATTACATTGATTCCAAAAAAGGGAAAAAAAATGATCCAACAAACTATCAACCTATCTCATCATCATTTATTAGTAAATTAATGTTAAAACTAATAAAAGATGACATAACAAGTTGTTAAAACTTACATAATTTAATAGCTAAAGAACAACAAGGATTCACCACAGGTAAATAAGTAATTGCAAATTTACTTGAATCATTAGATATAATAACTGATGCTTTAAACAGTGGGTTTTATGCTTTTGTGGCTTACCTTGAATTTACTAAAGCATTCAAAACAGTAGACCACAACTAATTGGTAAAAATATTTGAACCTGAACTATTTAATAAACCTGCTATTTGCAGATGAAAGTAAGTTAATTGTCATAATCAAAAACCAGAAAGATCAAGAAACATTACAAGATGATCTCAATAAACTAGTTGAGTGGACAAAAAATTGGAGCATGAAATTTAATTACAAAAAATGTAAAATTATGAAAGTTTACTGTACCAAATCAAAAAAATTCAATTGGCCAAATAAATCAAGCTGTTCCACTATATATAACAACCTACGATATATAACAAGCTATCCTACGATAAATAACAACCCAAAATTAAAATTAATCAAATGTAAAACATAGGAATGAAACCTAGGTATCAACTTAAGAAATAATTTGAAATGAAAAAAGACCACATCACAGCGATAACCAATTAAGCTTACTTAAAACTAGGTACACTAAAGCAAATATTTAAATTCTGGTCAGCTGAATCGTTTACTAAACTATATACAACTTATGTTAAACCTGAATTACAATTTTGTGCACCAGTTTGGATCCCACATTTGAAAAATAAAATAAAAAAACTTGAAAAAGTTCAGCAAAAAGCTACAAAGCTTGTACCAGGTTCAAAGCATGATTCATATCAAAAACGTTTATCAAGCTTAGGGTTACAAAGAGTTCAAAGAGTTTACTAAACACAGTAAATGCAAAAATTTCTTCAGCAACAGAATAGTGACTCATTGGAACAATTTACCATTTAACTTCAGAAACATCAAAAACAGTAAAAGAATTCAAGAAAAAAATAATAGCAATAAATAAATAAATTTTTTACTTCAAAATGTCTTAAGCTTGACATTTTTTAAAACTCAAAGAACTGTCTTATATAAAAATTATATCAAGACTGACAGTCTTATTTTTTTCTATGGATTCTGATATAATAACATTGATTTTAGCATGTGAAGAACATTATTCCACCAAGTTACTACACATTGCTTGAGTGTAATTGCCAATTGAGTATTAATTTTGGTTCCTTTGGCAATTTTTACAATTTCTTTTGAAATTTTATGGATTCTGATATAGTCAGAATTTTAATCACATCCACTTGTCGCTTCTATTGTTTAATAGTAGGTTTGTTAAACAAATCATCTTCCTTTGCCAAAAGTTTTTGAGTCATATTTTATTGTGCTGTCTGAAGATTTGGATGTAAAATGTTGCTTCAATTTTAATTTTGTTGGTAGAACCATATGAATAGTAGGTGATTGATCTTTAAAAAGACAAAGTGTAGCCATTTCCATGGGTTCCAACTCTTTGATAACATTGTTCAAGGTATTTTCATTTAAATCAGCCAGCAACAACAAAAATTTTGTATGCCTGGCTCATTACATAAATTATGTAGTTGTGCAAAATTTAATAATATTGATTTTAGCATGTGAAGAACACTATTCCACCAAGTTACTATACATTGCTTGAGTGTAATTGCCAATTGAGTATTAATTTTGGTTCCTTTGGCAAATGTTACAATTTCTTTAGAAATTTCAATTATGTTACTGATTTCCACTGGTAGGCAGCAATTATTATCGGAATTACTTTTAGTCAACCCATGGGACAAAACAAGTTTAAAGTTGTGACTTGAACAGCCTAACAATATATATTATTTAAATGCTGCTTTCATGTTACTAGCATTATCTGTAACATAATTTTTTCAAGATTCCCTTTACTGCCTCTTCAATAATCTCAGCAGTATGCCTTTCATTCAGTATGCAAGTGGCTAACAGATATGTTTCAATTCTCCAATCAGCCAGAAACTGAACTATTACTCAATGTAACTGTTTAAGCTTTGTTCATGCATCCATAGATTGATTGTGACATCAAGAAGTGATATTTCTGTTAAATGGATACGTAATAAATTTTTTTCTTTTTTCACAACACCATTTAAATGGCGGGCTATGGTAGTTGCACATGGTAATATTTCTTTTACATCTGCCTTTCCATAATTTGCCCCAACAGCAATCAACTTTCTAGCAAAAATTTAAAACCCCTCAACTTTCAACTATAGAAAAAGGTCTTATATCTTTAGCACACATGGATGTAATTGCATTAGCAACTTCTGATTTAACCGATGCCGAAACATTTTTCGAACCAGTTAATGAAGATGAAGTAATAAATAAAGTAGTTATTTTAACTGATGGAGTTCTATTCATGCAAAAATCCATATGGGTCCATAAGCCATTTGTGCCATCTTGTGCCTTCCATGATAAAACCGTTGTGCAATGCAAGCATGTCACAAAGGATGATTGTTGACCGTCTACAAACACTAATTTAAAATTACGCCAAACATTACTTTTTCCTTCATTTACTTCAAAAGAAATTCGTTCATTATTTGTATCGCTCAATTCCTGAATATCATTTTTCTTTAAAATAACACTCATTCTTCCGCTAAAATCTTAGATAAAATAACTTATATTAATTTATTAATTTAAGTTAATATTAAGTTAATTTATATTAAGGTGGTATGGCCATGGAAATTAAAACATTTAATACATCTTATTTTGATGCAAAATTTGTTTAAAACTGTGTGTATTAAAAAATTATTTAGAGTAAATATAATGAAAACTATAAATATGCTATAAAACATGCTGAGTCAGCAAAAAATATAAAATATTGACTACATCTTCAAACAAGGATTTCTCATAAAATAGTCAGAGTTTGAGGTAAAATTTTTCAAAAAGGTTAACAATGTGTTGATTAAGGGATTTGACCAGAATCACCATAAGAACTTTTACAGAATCAAAATGGCTGCATTTTTAATAATGATTTTTAATTTAAACGTAAAATGTGTAGTGCTAATGTCAATATCTCAACAACAATAAATGTTCATTTCCAACATGTCTAATACACATACACATTGTGTATGCTTAACTGGTGAGGTACAGTCAGAACAGCAAGAAAACTCCTCAAAAAAATCTTTTGTAATGCTAAAATTAATAAATATAAAACAATTGAGGTCGTTAGATCTATATTCGTTTTTAGCTGCACTGCCAATAAAATCAACAGCTTTGTTGAACATACGTACTTGTACTAAACATATCTTAATCAGAAACATTTTTAAGTGAAAAGTTTCGTTGTTCTGACATTTAATATTAGTTTTCATGAAAAAACATTCATTTTTGATCTTTTCTTATTTTTTTAATTCCCCATCTTAGAATATAGCAGTCAAATATGAAAAATAAATTCAATAAAATAATCAAAACAAACTGATAAAATTCACTTCTTTCTCACTATCCAGTTCATTTTAAAATTAACGATGGAATTTACGAATTTGCAAAGTTGATATAAAGCAAAGGAGATATATGAAAAAGATTATAAAAATCAATTATTTGATGGAATTTATTAAAAATTAGCCCAAAATTAAGAATTGCTTATAGTTGCTATGCAATTGCTTAGGCAGTTGCATAGGGCTTCTTTTAGAGATTATATTCATAAATTAAGATTTTCTGTCACTAAACAACTTATAAACAGTAAAACTATACATTTTTGAAATCGACAATAATTCTATTTTTCAAATTTGAAGAAAAAAGAAATCTGAAATTTTTGAGATTTCTTGGGTTAGTACCACCTTAATAATATATATAATAATTAACAACAATTTCCAATCAATTTATTTAATAAAAGTCAACATGGCTGAATTACTCAATATGGCTGAAGATCAATCACTATGACAAAAAAGTGCTAAACGATTTAAATTACGTTTACTGTTATGTTATAATGAGATTAGACAAACAAATTTTTTGTGAGAATAAATAAAAATTTGATCTTCATTTTAACTAATATTTTATACAAATCCATTCCATACCCACAAGGCTCCCGCAATTTTGCAATCCATCCCGGTGGGAATCCCGCAGAAACTGAACCCATCCTTGTGGGAATCCTCCAGAGTCCGCGGGATTCCCGTAAAACCCAACTCCATGCAGCTCTCTAGTGGTCAGCCAAAAGCTAATTTAAAATTCCAGGACTTTTCAAGGATAATTTGGGGTTTTTCAAGGATATATTGATATATGACAAAATATATTGTCTTCAAAATATGTTTTATAAATAAATATAAATAAATGTTATAATATAGTTGTATATAGTATAGTGGTGTATAGTATGGTACAAGTTAAAAAATATTTTATATTCTATATATATAGGTTATCAAACACTTATATTTAATCTCTTTCTTAGATTGTTCAAGTTTTTTTAGTGAAATATCATCTTTAATTGCCAGTTCTTTTTCTAAAATTGTGTTTCTAAAGGAATTTGCTTTCATAAGGATAGCAAAGCTTCTTTTTTTCTTCTGCTTCAATGCTTGACAGCATCAGTTTTAAGAACTTTGATGCATTTTGCAAAAAAAAATTTCTGTTTCTTTATAATTACAAATTCTTCACCAATCAATTTATATTTTTTGCTTACTTTGTCTACCTTTAACTGATCCTTATTTTCCTTTAACACTGAATTGTACCTATTTTATGCTAACCTTCAGCTTTTTAAAAGATCACTGGGAAGCTCATACCAATGAATAACAATGTCATGGGAATCGATGTGGTTATAAACTGTTTTTTATAACAAGAGATCATTCTTGTAGATTTTCTACTAGCAACTGCTTGTTAACACTAAATCTTTTTTCTATTGCCTATTGGCCATGAGATAAAACAAAAATGACAGCACAGACTTTCCACAATACTGAATACTTTTGAGTTTTGTGCAAATGCACTTAATCTCTCAGTAAGAACCTTAAATTTCAGAGTGGATACTTCCTTGTTTTAAACCATTGCATTTGGAGACAGAGATAAAGCATTCCTTATTAAAGAATACTTTAATAGGCATCTTTTTTGTAAATTTTGCAATAACATTATGATAATCTGCCTACACTCTTTCTTAAATTTTAATTTCTCTTCTGGTTAACAATGAAGAGAACTTAGCATTTTAGTGCTGTTCCTATGTCAATTTGTTCTACTTCTAGTTGGTTATTTGATCTCTCTACTTCAGTCTTTGGTTAACTAAATACAAACTTTGATGCTATTGTGCTGTCAAAGAATAATCAGAGAATTTGAATACTTGATTTAAGTTTAAGCACAATCTTAAAGAAAAATGTGACATTACTACATTCAAGCTCCATATTATTTCTGCCTTGGTAACCAGATTTATAGTTTATACTTTTTTTTTAAATTAGGAGAATTTTTATGTAAGTTACTGATAGAACACAGCCAATTAAATTGCTAAAAGCATTCCAAAATTCAAGAAAACATATTTAAATAAAAGTAAAAAAACTTAAGTTAAAATAAAAAACTAATAAACTACCAGTAAAGTATATATCTGCTGCATTATGTGCATTTGCATTAAATTTATGCTTTTTACCAGTTGGATGAGAATCAAAGGCAGATATTCCCATGTTAGAAATATTAATATACGTTCTGCACCAACTATAGCAACTATGCTTTTTTAGAATTCGAAATAAAAAATTTTACTTAAGAATACTTTTTGTTGTATAACCATTCTGTTTGAAAATAACAGTTCTTTGTCTTAGGCATTATATTAGTTATATATTATTTTTTTTTAATAATTAAATAATTATTTAATGATGTTAATAATACTGACAGTAACAGTTAAAAATTTTTTTTTGCAAGTCAGAAAATACATAATTAACAAATTCAGTAGAAATCTACGCAATATTAATAATATTTCTGTAAAAGGTAAAACATGATAATTAAATATTGAAGTATTTCAGAAAAAGGTTTTTTAGGATTAATTGGATTCTTGGATTCTAGGATTTATTGCTAAAAGGAGTGTTTTTCCAGGACTTTTCCAGAACCAACCAAATTCCAGGACATTTCCAGGTTTTCAAGGACCTCTTATCACCCTGTAATAATCTTTTTTTGTATTATAACTAATTTGAAGATTCTTAATATTACTCAAGTTAAATATGATCGTTTATTTTAATACTTTGCTTTTTTTAGATTTTAAAAGTAAAATTTTTTGAATTGTTGTTTTGCTAAAGAATTATTTCAGCAGGTTGCAAATAAACATAATTATTTTTATAGATCCATATTTACAAAGTAATAACAAACATTATTCAAGAAAAATGACAGCTGCAAATAAACATTATTATTTTTTTTATAGATTCATATTTACAAAGTAATAAATATTATTTGAGAAAAGAAGTATTTATATATGATGTATGCAATATAAACATATATTACAAATGTTAATCATTTGTCATTATAACATTTCAATTTTAAATAGCTTATTTAATTTTAAAAAATCTTATAATATAAAAAATATTATATATATAAAATTTTATAGTTAAAATAAAATAGTTACAAGATGATTCGTAGGGTGCGTATCTTTGCACTAACACTTGGAGCATAAAAAGATTCTTTAAATAAGCATAATCTTTAAATGAAATTGTTGTCTGAAACTGATAACTTCCAAGTTGAACATTATCAACAAATATTCTTGGAGTTGTTCTTACAAAAAGAGTAAAAATTGAAGAAACTTTTGGAGGTTTAAAGCTGTCTTCAGCTGTGATACCTAACTGGTATTGAGACAAAAATTGAAATCCACTTGGTGGTTTTACACGAACAACGCCTAATAAATAAAAAAATTTGGTTTCCTTTAATAAATAACACAACAGATTTTATTCATAAAATAATATTTAAAATATTTATTTCTTTTCAAAAATTTCTACTTCAAAAAGCTATTACTAATTGATATACACGGTGTGTCCCAAAAATAACCGAACTTTTTGGATATAAAATAAAACGCACATTATATCATCATTGAAAGTTATTTTTTATTCAAAATAGGTTCCATCAGACTCAATACAACGTTTGGCACGATCAACTAGTGCATGCATAGATTTTTTTATGTCATTTATAGGAATGTTCTTCAGCATCTCGGTTACAGCTGCTTGAATGGCTGGGATATCATCATAAAATGCTCCTTTCATCTTGGTTTTCAGTTTTGGAAATAGAAAATAGTCACATGGTAATAGATCAGGCGAATATGGAGGGTGGTTGATGAGAGAAATCTGTTTTTTCATCAAAAATTCATTCACTTTTTTGGTCTTGTGAGGCGGTGCATTGTCGTGCAATAAAAACAGTTGTTTTCCTGCTGGATATTCAGATCTAACACGACTTTTCCACAAACGATCTAAAATTTTTTTTCTATGTTCCGAGTTTTTTCAAGTTTAAAACAAAATTTTATATTCGCTTTTTGTTCCATTTTTGATATGTAACATTAGGAGGCGTTTTTCTTTTATTGAAACGGCTGTAACTTTTACATCTGTCATCCGATTTACATAAATGTAGGTGCGTTTGAAAGAGGATGAATGTATCTTTTTCATGCAAATTATCAATGGATGTTAAATCATATAACATGCGCTGCATGTTATATGATTTAAATTTGAAGTTCGGTTATTTTTGGGACACACCGTGTATTGCACTGTCCTGTTAAAACCACATAATCTGTGCATCAATATGTTCTATTTCGTCAAACAAAAAAGCACTAATCATTAAGCTACTGTCTAAACACACTTTTTTCTCCTTAACACATTGGCTCACTTTGACATTAATGTGACCCATAAATATAGACATAAATCCAAAAAAATTAGACAATTTAGAGTTATAATCATTTTGTGAAATTACTTTGAAGTTTCCATATATTTGTGTTTTTTCTCAAATATTAACAAGAGTTAGTTATATAGCAATTTTCGAGTTTTTATGTCAAATGTTCACAGAAATCTTCTTAAAATTGGCCCTGTTTAAAAATAGTTGGGGCCAGGTTTGTAAAAAAAGAGTGTAAAATCACACATCCCCTCCACTGAGCAATTAATTCCATTAAAACCGGTCAGCAAAATGTACCTTAGTTTGCAAATGTGAGGGAACGATGATTTTTTTTTTTTAAATTGGTATAAAAAATAAACACATATTTAACAACTGTTCTCACTGGCTCTGGTTGGAGTGTTTTGCCATATGCAGGTACATATATATATTTAACACAGCAGCTTTAATGGTTTTAGTTTGAAAACTTATTTTTCTTTTAAATGAAGTCTTAATTATTAAAAATATCCAATATTCCTTAAATTAACTTTTTTATAGTCTTTTTTAGATGTCAAAGTCTTAGAAAAATAGTTTTTGATTTCAATAAATATTTGTAACATACAAGTTTGTAATATTAGTCTGAAGAAAATATACAATAATATATATATCTAGCTTTTTTACATTTCTCTTGTTTTTGGTTCTGTTTTGGTTTTTAGCCAAAAAACAGTCTTTTCACTCGTTCATAAAAAATTTAGAAACTTCAGATATGGCTTTTATAGCTCTTTCTACCAATTGGGAATTGTTTGGCAGATCAGTAAGAGAGAGTTTATTACCAGTTTGAATAGCTTGTAGTAACTCATTTGAAAAAATAAAAACTCAAAGGCTCAACCTTTATCGAAGAAACCTCAATTAAGTTGGTCCAAACATCAGCTTTGAAAAGCAAGGGCTTAACTGCCTTAGCTTTGATTTTAAGCTTGAAATTTGAATAAATTTTTCTGGATACCTAATTTGCATAATTTGATTATTTTATAAAGAAAACTTTTTTGAAGCATACTTTTTAGGTTCATTGTTTTTTTCATTTATTTCAGATATAACATGGAGAATTGTTAGCTCAGACTGGTGAAGCAAACAACCAATCCTAATTATACAAACAAACCATTGTCCACACCAGCGCCAGAACATGTATTGCCTGGAACTATTGCTTGTATAATGCTTATAGAAAAACTGCTGAAAAGAACATATTGCAACCAGAAAAATGATTAAAGTAAAAGTGAGACGATGTTTATATTTGGTGGTTTGACACAAGGCAGATTTGACAAAGTTTGACACCCAATTACTCTTGTATTTCATTCTTGTATTTTAAAAAATTCATTTGTTCATTTCATAAACTAATGAATTTTTGTCTTTTTTTCCATCTACACTAATTACTTTTAATTGTAAAACTACTTGACAGTGCTTAGTATCAATTGAATTAGCCACTCTTACTTTTTCACAAATTACCCTACATTCAATTATTATACAGTCAATTTTTTTTAAATTTCAATTCACCTCCCAAAAGCCATGAAGGCCAATACAGTTGAAGAATCTACTTTAGTTGAGGTTACAACCTTCTCTCAACTCTATAACTCCAAAACACAAATTTTGACAACCAAAGCCGCTGCACAGAGGAACAAGTTGAGAGTGGTACTACCAGGGACATTGTTGGGATTGAACTTGGAACTTCTCGCTTATGAGGCGAGCGGTCTACCAATACCTTACTACTGCATTAATTAATACCACTACCTTACTACTGCAGTTGTATTATTGTAGTTAATTTCATATCATATTGCAGCCTTAGCTGTATTAAGTCTAGTACTATTTTTTATTAATTTTTATTTATGCTCCTCAAACTTGTCACTTTCAGCTGTATCTAAAGTTAAGGATTTAACACTAAAAATTTCATCTGAACCAACTTCTGATGTTGTTTGAAGTTTTCTCTGTCTAATTTGCCTAACAGTGGCCTGTTTTTTGTCTCTAATGAACAATTTTTCAACCCTTGTTGCAACTGCTTGGTCCACACTGCCTAAAATTCAACTTCTTTTTGGTCCTATTTTGGATCATTTGTCCTTTAAATATTCTCTTACCATAACAAGGACCTAAGTAAGGTATTATAAAACTGAAAGTGTTTTAATTTGTGACAAGTCAATGAAATGTAAAGTCTCGGTCAAATAATTAGAGATAAGCAATCGATGCTCTTTTCTTTTATTTAATCTACCGTTTTTGTGAAGTGTATTTGTAAATGCATAATGGTACTGGTAAAATAATCACATATATTACCTTTTTTTACTTTCCTCACAAAGACAAACTATGTTTCATTGTGCACTCACTTTTCTAGGGATCAAGCTTGCCTAAATGTTTGTTGTTTTACTATCAAATCAAAATCATTTTAAAAATATTTGTTGCAAAGGCTTCTGCAAACCTTAGAAGGTGGTGGTGATTGGGTGGGTGGTCAAGGAGGTTTGGATAGGGTACTAAATTTCTAACTATACATATAAAATTCTTATCATTTAACATTTAAAAAAATTGTTTTAAAATTATATTCATCTATCTTTACAATTATTATTAACTGGAATATCACACAGACAAGCAGACAGATCAAACAACATTTCCAGTTCTTTTCTAACCAACTTATATTGGGTATATGGACACTGCTTGAAATGTTCTGGAAATTTTATTTTTCAATGGGTTATCTTTTATCAAAGTTTAAAAAAACTGACTTTTGTCACGCCAATTTTCAAGTCAAAAATTAATTTCTGCCCATAAAATAAATCTTTCTCAAACTTGTAACCATATTGAATGAGCTGTTTGTAAGTTGGCGAATCGCTCACGTATAAGTTGTAGAGTTTTCTACTAAATCTTTTCTACTAAATATTCTTTCTACTTAGGCCTTTGTAGGTCTTCTAAGTTTTTTTGAGCTCTTGTTGATGTCACAATATGAGTTTATTATTTAATTAAAAAATAAAAAGAGAATCTTTCATTTAGTTTATCAAAGTAAAATATATTTTGGAAATTTAAACATGTTATAAACAAATAATAATGTTATAATTCCACATAGAAACATTATATAAACAACTTATAATGTATTATTAAGTTATTAGACTAATTATTAATTAGTTACCAGTCCAAATTATAGCATGATATAAGCAAATAATAACTTATTTATCGAATTAAAAGCATGATACAACTATTAATGTTATTTAATACATAACAGCTGCACGATAGATAAAAAAAAATAGCGAATGCGTAACATGCAATACATAATAAACAAAATAATTTTTTTAAGTGTTTTCATATTATGTATACACTTAATAACAATTAGTTTAATTTTTGTAGAAACAGTTGTATTTCCAACATTACTGGTGGACTTTCTTCCCACCAGATTTGATAACTGTGTTTGTTAACATACCCACCGATTTCAAAATGAACTTTATCACTCATATCAAATTATGATTTTTTAACAATCGCATTGTTAAAAAATCATAATTTTCTTCTTTTGCTGCAAGAGTCCATTAAAAAATAAATAACATAATCCATGACCAATCCATGATTTGGTGGTTTTTGTTCTTGTCACTATTTTCAATTTTGTTTCGCTATGTATTTTTATTAACACTTGCATTCAATTAAGTATTCAATCCAAATTATATATTCAATCCAGGATAGCAAATTGATGGTAGTTTTGCTTTGCTGAGCATTATCTTATTATTTGAATGCCGTTTTTTTACAACAATATTTGCAAGGTTTTGTAATTTTTTTTTTGTATTTATTTTCAGCAAATATATCTATTAGGAAATCGATTTCTTTATTTATAAATTTTTCAGAGCAAATTGATAAAGCACTATGGATATATCCATAGAAGCACTATGTCAATTGCTTTAATTTTGAAAAATTGCAGGAAACCTTTCGCAAATATTACTATGAGTGAAAGTCCTATTGGGCCTGGATCCACAACCTTGTGAATTTCTTTATTTCATTAAAAATAACATTTATATAAACATAGTTCTATTAGCTTAATTATAGCTAAATCCTAGATAGTTAATGTTATTGAGTAAACTCAATGATATTAATTGAAAACATGAAAATGCTACTGAAACATGTGTTTTATTAAAACTATTAAAAACTAAACCTGCAAACTTTAATTCAAATTAAAACAAAATAAAAACTCGCTCAAATTTGGAAGGTTATCTTGTTTCAGCTGTCTCCAACTACAACGAATAATGCAACTTCCTAATAATCCTCTTTTGTTTCGTATCTACATTAATGATCTTTCTGACAACCTTACATCTAAAGTAGCTCTTTTTACTGATGACTTAACTTTATACTCCAGTTTTGACAAATCTCTTCCCCTTTCAATCACTTAAAACAGGCCAATTTTTAATCTGATCTCACTTCTGTAACAGATTAGGGCTCACTTGTAAATTTTAACTCCAATAAAACTCATAATGCAAATAACTATCACAATACTGTCAACATTCCTAATAATAAAAGGGATAAAAGGGAATGAGTCCTCTTCTTTTTGTCTTACGTTCTTGGATTCACAACTGATTCACAACATTCTCATGGAAACCATATATGCAATCAATTGCTAAATCAGCAGCATCTGCTAAGGTTGCTTCTCTTTATCGTGCTTGCCATTTTCTTACTCATGATTCCATTCTCTACCTCTACAAATCTCTTTTTTGCACCTGTATGGAATATTGTTGCCATATTTAGACTGGTTCTTCTAATGATGCTCTTTCTTTTCAAAACAATGTCTGAAATGCATTGTAAACATAGTTGGACCCTCTCTATCTGCTAAACTTGAGCCTCTTTTGCGTCATCTTAAAGTTGCATCTCTTTCTCTTTTCTACAAATACTACATGGTTGCTGCTCAAATGTGCTATCATCTCTAGTTCCATCAACTAAAACTCATTCTCGATTGACTTGACTACATATATATTTATATATATATATATATATATATGTATATATATATATATATATATATATATATATATATATATATTTTTTTTTTTTTTTTAAACATCTTCCCTTCCAACAAGGCTGCAAACAGCCACTAATTAAAGTTGTAAGTTACTGAAAGAGAAAAGATGAAGATTGTAGAGCAAGATAACGATTGACGGACGACTTAAAGGATCTGCAAATTATATGAATCAGGAAAGCAAGACAAAGGAAACGAATTCCAAAGAGCTGATGTTCGAGGAAAAAAACTAGACGAATAAGCATTTTTGGAGCACTTAGGAACAGTCACAGAAAAAGGATGAGACTTAAATGAATGACGAGTAACACGAGAATGAATTTTATTAGATGGCACAAGAGACGCTAGCTCTTTAAAGCAGTACTCATTATAGTATTTGTAGAAAAGAGAAAGAGAAGCAACATTACGAGGATGTGATAATGGTCGGAGGTTGGCTGCAAGAGCAGGTCCAACTATGTCTACAATGCGATATATGTTTACAATGCAATATATATATATATATATATATAAACACACATATAAATTGTTATTATAATTATTTAATAAAAGAAATAAATATTAAAAAAAAACTAAAACTCATTCTTGATTGTCATTCAGCTTTTTCTTCACTCTTTCTTTTACTTGTCCTTGCATGCTCTAAAAACTTTTATTCATCTAGTTTTTTACCCACACTTTCACACTTTTACCACACGGAACTCTCTCCCATCTTCATATTTTCCTGACTCATACAACCTACAACTTTTAAGTTTAACCTTTTTTCTGTCAACCATTTTCTTGCTCTTTAACTATATCCTCTTTTTTTTAGTAGAAATCAGTTATCAATATTTGTTTTACTTGATTCTTTGTCTGTAAAAACTCCTTTAAACTGAATGCAAAAACTAATCAATCTATACCAAAAATTAAATTTTAAATAAAATGTTATTTACCTCCCCAAAGCTACTTTTTGTGGTTATAACCCTCTCTTAATTCTTTAACTCCAAAACAAGAAACATGATGAAGAAGGACGCTTATGGAGAAACAAGTTGACAAAATTATAGTCATAATTGACATAAATACTGTAATAACTTTGATGGGGAGGGGGAGAGGTGATTTTAATTTATATTAATACACAATAATACAACATTAAGATTTTTTATGGATTATAAGAATTTTTCAAGAGGCTAAGTGTGATATAAAGAAAATTAACAACTTTTAAAGTAATTCTTATTTCAATTTGGAAACTAATGTTTTTGTAAAATTCTTTCTTATTTTGTTAAGGCAAGGTCCTTATTATTATATTATGATAAATTACAATAATATTTACCATATAACAGAGCAGATCATTGCAGTAATTAAAAGTTTATAGTTTATAATTAATGTCTATTATTATTTTTTAAACACTCTTAAAAAAAACTTGATTTGTATCCTATATATCTACTATAGTGTATTTAGATAATTTCTATTTTTATAGCATACAATGTTTTCAAAAAAAGTAGCAAGAAAAACACATGCATAAATTGCTATTATATTTATTTTATAAAAAGATAAATAGTGAAAAAAAAAAAAGAAAGAGAAATAAATATAATAAAAAATACTAATTTAAAAACCTGTAGCATCAATGTAAAATAACCCATCGCTGTTACCACTTATAATATTGTATTTAAGATAACCATCAGGACCTGGATCGGGATCAATAGCTGCGAGCTGATATATAAATTGATTAGATATGGAAGTATCACTTAAAGTTACAGTGAAAGATGATGATGAGAATGCAGGAGCATAATAATTCACCTAGTAACATAACCATATTAAATAATTCACCTAGTAACATAACCATATTAAAAATTTTTTTATTTCTTTTGAAAAAAATTTTAAGTTTTATAAAAAGTTATTTTCTAAAAAAACAGAAATACACATTTTTTTTCATTTAGAGAGAATTTTAGTAAAAAGGGAAACTTAAGCAAAAAAAAAAAGGTACTTGCATACCAGAACTATAAAAATTACAATACAGGGTACTCATGAGCATGCTGGTCCTACACACAAAAGTGAGAATTTTGCATAGGCCGTATGTTTTTGTTTTTTAATTCTTTATACGAAAAAAAAAGAAGCTCAATCAAACTATTCAAGTTTAGTTATTTAAGGCACTTACTTTAAGTAAAACTAAATAAGTCCCTCCCCGTCACCCCTCCACACACACTGATTAAAACATAAGTTAATTCAACAAAATACGCATCTGAAAATTAAATTTTAATCATTTATCAGTTTAAGCATAGAAGTAAAATTAAGATGGAAGCTGAGCCAATCAAAATTATTCAAACACAACTTTTTGTTTCTTAAACAAATATCTTCCACAAAGAAATTTAACTGTACTTAGTATGCTTAAACTACATTAAGCAGTATTATTAAGTATGCATAGAGAATAATTTAAAAACATATTACTTTGTCTATTACATTTGAATACCACACAACATTTGAATAATATTAATGTCTGGCGCATAAAAATGTTGGTTATTGGATCTTTTTTAAATTCTATGAAACGCTTTTGAGCTAAAATAAGGACATTAATTTTTCTGTTTTATTTTTTTATTTATTTAATCATTCATTAAGATTTTTATTTTTTTAGTTTAGTTTTGTATTTTTTTTTTAGTTTTTTATTTCTCTTTTTATTATATGGACCGTTTAAGTTGTTCATTTTGCTGCTTATGATTATTAATCATGTAACATTTGTTCAGTGCAATTTTTAAACATGCAAATTATCAAAATTCGCAAAAAACATGGTCAAGTTGTAAAAAAATTATTGCATGCGTGGTCATAAAAGGCATACAATCGCACATGTCTCCTGAGAAGGCTTGTTGTATAATCCTTATTAAATTTATAAGTTCCAATACTCCCGAATAATGTTTCCAATAAAAGTTTTTTTGTATTTGAAATCGATATCATGTGTGGTACCATAAATACAAAAACTAAATTAAAAAAATAAAAACTTTACAATCTTCATCTTTTTATCTTATTTTGAATAAAAAAATTTTAACTTTTTTTTAAACATTTTTTTTAATTTTTACTTATACTTCCTTATACTTCCTGACCCCTAAAGCTATATAACTTCATACTTTTTAAGATCGGATAACAGAGAACACTGATTATTAATGATCTAAATAACTAATTCCTGGTATAAATTTTTTTTTAATGCACCTAAAATGCAGTAGTATTTCCATATGGGAACATTTCTGAATTTTTGGGAAATAATGGCGAAGCCATGTTTAAGTGCTTTTTACTAAATAAAAGCCATACTTTATAAAAGTAAATATAAAACAAATTTTTCAAAAAAGTATATATGGAAATTATGCATTAAATCTAATTCAAATAATTTTTTTTAGTTCCATTTCAAATACAATAAAAATATAGTATTTCAATTTATTGGATCACTAGGTCAATGCTTTTCTTTTATAAACAATGTAGTTACCAACTCTTGGAATTAGGGTCAGCATTCGGCAATGCCGACCTAACTGTCGACCTTATAGTGTTTGAGTGTCGTTTCTATGTTTTATGGCAACCCCTTTGTATCATATTTTTTTTGCTGACCTTATGCCAACCTCTAACAATTTGTCGGCAATTTATTGCCACCTCATTTTTTCTAATTCTGAGGGTTGAGTTACTGTATACAGTATACTAATAAACAAACAACATAACTAAAAATTATTACTTATATAAACTGTAGTTACTGCATTTACTGATAAACAAGCAAAAAAAATATTTTACATTTGTAACAATAGTTACTGTATGTACTGATAAACAAACGGTGGAAAAAAATCTAGTGTGATAATTTTTGAAACATTGAGTTCCTCTACTGTAATCCTAAGATTACATTTTCCACACATCAATCTTGTACTCTTATGACATACAACACATCTTCCTTGAATACACTCAGTTGGCTCATGGCCTTGGCCATCAAATCAAACATCTGCTAGTAAATCCACCTTTTCTTCCACCTTTTGCCCGCAATGTTTGAGTTGATTTTCATTAGGACTACTGTAATTTCTTGTCTGAAATCTAAGTGAAAAGTTATGTCATCATTACTATGGATGTAGAGCAAAAAAAATAATCTCTAAGCTGCAACCAGAGATAAGTTTAACATATTAGTAATCAATGGCCACCACCATTTTTGGCTCGGGTCATAAGCCTCTAGGATCCCAAAAGATGATCCATCAAATCAACTCCATCCACTCCATTGTTGTAAAGATTTATTAGGGCTGATTTACTTTTAGTTCCAACCTGCTTTTTCACCTTGAGCACTGTGTACTAAGTTGCTTACATTGGTCACAATACTATTGCTGTGCAATTTTTGCAGACTTCAACATTATATATAAAAACAATAACAACGATAGTCATAAGTAATTTCTTTTCAGTTTTTTTTTTTTAATATCTTTTAAAGTACCATCTGTTCTTTTTTATGGACAGTTCCTGTAGCAATAAAACCCTTCTCTGAAAGTAATTTCATCAATATTCCACTTGTGAAATAATTGTTAAAATATATTTTGTGAAATTATCTTCACATCTTAAACAACTTGCTGATCTAAAGATATCTCAGATCTTCTAGTAGAATCATTTTCAGTATAAATTTGTAGTTTTTATGTATACCCATAATCTCATCACAAAGCTAAAAGCTCAAACCCAAAATGTATTGGCTATTCTTTTATGTACATTTAAACATTGTGTTTGCTCAAATAGGACACCATCGATTCATCTGTGCTAAATTTTTCATGAAATATTCCCCATTTACTTAGCTGATCATTTAAGGTTTCATATAAAAATGACACTTTAGCAACTTTATTAACATCCCATATGGGAACATTTTATTTTAATCAAATTATTTTCCTATTTGTATCAGGCATATCAAAATGAGAGAATGATATGTTTTATTTACACTGGAAACAATTTTTTTTCAAAAAATCGAATTTTTGGAGTTGAGTTATGAAGATTCAACTAGATTCAACTCTTATCCTCCAAGGTCTTAAACTTTATGATTTCGTGTTTTTGATTAATTTAAAAACTATACTATTTAAAGTACAACTTTTACCAAATTTGATACAAAAAAGATATCAACATTCATATTAAAGATGATAATATGTAATGATGAAATCACAAAGTATAAATTAATTTGATAACCATCTTTTTGCAGTGTTCCATATGGCAACAGGTGGTATGAGGTTAAACAAAAAAAAAAAAATTCTTATAAAATAAAAATTGTACATTTTCATTAAGTACATTAAAATGCTAAATTTTCTTCTCTTAAGTTACTTATAAAAACATTTTTGTTTGTTTTTGTTTTCAAATAAGAGTTTTAGTTTTTTTAGAAATCAATGTAAGATTATTATTATCATCCAACTAACTGTTATTCGTTGTTATATTATAACTAATTGTTATTTATTGTTGAGTTTTTTCATTAAAAAAAAGAGTAAATTTTCTTGCTTTTGTTATGTAAGTTTGTTTTGCAATGTAAGTTTGTTTTGTTCTTCTCACTGGATTAAACTTTTATTATTCATTTATATAAACCTTTTACAAAAAAAATTCAAATAAAATTGGTCTTTTTTGGAAAAATCCTGTATATTGGAACTAACACCTAATGCTACTCACTGTTGTTGCTATAAAAATACCCAATAAAAATTTCTAATTTCTAATAAGAAAAAAACAATAACTATATGTTAAAAAACTTTAGTTTATCATTTTATTAATTTTTGGTAATTATATAACAATAAAATTAAAAACAAAAATTTATTAATGTTTATCTATTTTATTTAGTTTGATTTAAAACATGAGTAAAAAAAAACTTAAATAGAAAAAAAATTTTTTAGTAAAATATAAAAAAAATCTTTTTTAGTAAAATATAAAAATATACATTTTATATATATATATAAAAAAAAATTGATTGAAAGAGTTTTATAATTGCTTAACAACTTTTAATTTTTTACTTTTTTTTAAAAATTTAATACTTTTATAGCCATATAATAAAACAAATCTCACTCACGCCTGTGATATAAATGTCCAGAATAAACGGTATACTTTCTATGGAAGGTCTGCCATTGTAAAATGCAATTATAAACAAGGTAAAATGTTCAGTGTTTGTATCCAATGAGTTGTTAATGCGTATGTCACCTAAAATGTAATTTAAAAAAATTTGCACTTAAGAAAAACAAGTTTTAAGCACATTTACAGTGTTTCACAGGAAGATGTGCAATCACACGTTTTTATATGTTCATGCATGCACAATTTTTGATTTGCCAACCTGGCCACAGTTTTTAAACAGTTTGATAATTTTCACTCATTTTAAAAATCGCGCACAAAATTGAAAGTAAACTAAATAGAAATGGATACAAAAACCATAAACTGAAAAAAGAAAAATTTTATATTAAGCTAAGAGAAAATAAACAAAAGTAAAAAAGAAAGCTATAAACCAAGTTTTTATCTTTTAAATTTAAATTTTCGCTTAAAGACTTGCATAAAGATCAAAGTTTTGTAGTTAATTATTACAAACTGATTTATAAACGAAATTTTTGCAAATTTTGTTGCATTAAGTTATAACAGGAATGAATAGGCTGGCGTGGAGTTTATAGCACACCATTTTATGTAAAATTTTAATGCTCTTTGATACAGTGTCTCAAAAAATTATCCGACCAAATATTTTTTTAAATATTTTTGCAAAAAAAAGTGCTGTATTTTCATAAATTTAGATTTTTTTGGTAAACTAAAGATTAATAAAAATAAAACAACATATTTTTAAATAGGTTTTATTTATTTTAATGTAAAATATAAATCACAAAATTTTTAGTATTAAAATAAAGGAACTTAGGTTGTTTTTTTATTGTCAAAAAAATATTCGACCAAACATTATTTGATTCAAAATTAATTATTTTATAACAAAACAACTATTTTAATACTTTGTTGGGCCTCCCTTTGCTTGGATTACAGCTTCTAGACGTCTAGACATTGATTAGACTAAAAATTTTGTTTGTAATCTCCAATTTTTCAATCTAAAATTTCCCACAAATGTTCAATGGGATTAAGGTCCAGTATTGTGCGGACCATTCCAAGAACTTAACATTATTTTCAGCAAACCACTCCTTGGTTTTAGTGGCACTATGCATGGGATCATTATCTTGCTGAAATATAAATCCCAGATCCTAGCCGAAGTTTTCGAGCAGATGACTTCAAATTTTACTTTAATATGTTTCTGTATTGCACCTTATCCAATATAGTATCAATAAATCGGAGTGTTCCGATACCCTTCCAAACCATTGAACCCCATACCATCACGTTACCGCCACCATTATTGAGAGTTCCTCTTGCACAGCCTATTTTGTAGTCCTCTCCGGCTTTACTGTAATAAAAATTTTAATAAAAATATTTTACAAAAATTGTATGTTTTTTCTCAATACGGCAAGAAACCAAATCATTTTTTTTTATCGATTTATACAACATATTTATATATTTATAAACAAGTTTATATTGTAAATTAACAAAAAAGTTATTATTAGCAATAAAGAAATCAAAATTTACAACTACATTTTATACCATCAGTAGATTAATAATAATAATAATAATAGTTAATTTTAATAGATTGCCTATTTCACTATAATCTTCCACTTGTTTATCAGAATCTAATGATATCAATAATAATTATTCAAAGCTAAATTGTCTAAAACTTTGGCAGAAATTATGGAAATTTAATGAAGCTCATTTTCCAAATATTTTGCTATTAGCTGAATTATACTTCTATTTATCGCCATCTAACAGCGCAGTTTAGGGACAATGACACGGTTTTTAAAGTGGGAAGAGGGGGGGCGGGGAGAGAGTGTGGGCATACTAACTTAATTTGAAAACAACTGTCAATTTCTAAATAAATAAAAAAAAAGATGTTGGCAAAAGAAAAAGTGGGGAAATATGTACTCTCTGCTCCTCAGTGTCTACCCTGCAGTTGAAGGAGTTTTTTTAGCACACTGATCGCTAATCTTTCAGATAAAAGACCTTGATCAAAGCATAGTACCATGCAAGCCCAGTTCTAGAGATTTGGTGGCCCTAGGCATAGTCTATTATATAGTTATTGATAATTCATGTATAATATTGTTTTTAAGCCCATATTTCATCCACTGGATTGCATGTTGTAGATGTTTTACTTTCATTTAACTTTTTTGATACAATCTGATTTATTCCTTCACTTGTATCAAATTTCGCTGATGGAACCAACAGGCATTTTTAAAACAAGAAAAAAAAAACAGTAAAAAAAAGAAAGAAAGATAAATCCTAAAATTTAGTAAGTGGTTTATATCAAACAAAATTGAATTTTTACATAAGATGGTGTGGTATAAATCCCACACCAGTCTATTCATTCTTGCTATAACTTACTGCAACAAAATTAGTAAAAATTTCGTTTTTAAAACAGTTTGAAATAATTAAGTTAGAAACTTTGATCTTTATGCAAGTCTATTAGTCGAAACGCTTTTTTTAAATTAAATTTAAAAGATAAAAATTTGGTTTATAGCTTACTTTTTTACTTTTGATTATTTTCTCTTTAATTTTTTTTTTTCAGTTTATGGTTTTTGCTTTCATTATTATTTATTTTACATTTTGTTTTAAGCCCCATTTTTAAAATGCGTGAAAATTATCAAACTATTTAAAATCTGTGGTCAAGTCAGCAAAACAAAAATTGTACATGATCATATGATGTGCAACCGCATTTCTGCCTGTAAAACACCAATTTAAATATAAAAAAATTACCTGTAGTAGAATCAATTTCAAATATATCATTAATGTTTCCAGATTTAATTCTGTATCCAATTACTCCATTCATCCCTGAGTCTTTATCAACTGCTGACACTCTATAAACTATGTTCCCAACACTTGTTTTTAGCTCTATATTTATGCTTTTATAAGAATCCACAAAAAAAGGAACATTGTTGCTTGCATCAAGAACTTTTACAAGAATATTAGCATTTGCTGCAGCATTTGCACCGGCTGCAGTAGCTTGGACAATAAACTTATAAAATGTTGCTTTTTCAAACTCAAGAGGCTTTTTGAGTACAATAATACCTGTTAAAATGCCGATATCAAATATTTCAGAAACATTTTGGTTGGGAGGAATGCTGTACATAATTGTTAGTTCTAAAAGAAGATACAAAGGAATAACAAAAAAATTAAATCAAGTTAAAACTTATTTGCAGCATTAATTAAACTCATTATTTATTAAACATTATTTATTTCTGTGCATTAATTAAACATTAATTATTTCTGTGCATTAATTAAACATTAATTATTTCTGTGCATTAATTAAACATTAATTATTTCTGTGCATTAATTAAACATTAATTATTTCTGTGGTTTTCAACTACTTATAACACACTTTGACTCACGCTTTTTAACACGTTTTCATCTTTTATGAGGGACAATAAAAAATCTTGCATCAATTTTAGATCTCTCTCAGCAACATCATTAACAACTCTAATACTTTTTAAAAAGTTCATTGCTTTAAGATTGTCTTTGTTCTCCTCCCATGTTTGCACAGGAGTTTTTATCCACTCAGTGTATACACTAAGGGTTTCAAACAGAAGCCAAGAGTTTTGCAGCTATAGTAAATATTACTAGTAACAATTTTTATTTTTTATTTTTTTTTAACATCTTCGCTTCTAACAAGGCTGCAAGCAACCACTATTAGAGTTGAAAGTTACTGGAAGAGAAAAGATAAAGATTGTAGAGATAAAAGATGAAGATTGTATGCAAGATAATGATTGACAGATGACTTAAAAGATTGCAAATTATATGAATCAGGAAAGCATGATGAAGGAAGTGAATTCCAAAGAACTGACGCTAGAGAAAAAAAACTAGACAAAGAGTTTTTGGATCACTTAGGAACAGTCACAGAAAAAGGATGAGATTTAATTGAATGACAAGTAACACGAGAATGAATTTTAGTAGATGGCACAAGAGATGCTAGCTCTTTAGAACAGTGCCTATTATTAGGGTGTTCCAAAAAAGCCAAAGTTCAAAAATGTCGATCTCCCTGGCTTTTTCTAGTAATGGGTAGCGTGAAAACCATAAATTTCAAATTTCAGCCCAAAATGTTAATTCTAACCCTTGTCCCCCCCCCCCCCCAAAAAAAAAAAAAAATTATCTTTTGGTTTTTTCAAAGATTTTAAATTATTTTTATTCTATAACTTTTTGTAAGTAAACTCAGTTTAAACTTTTACTTTACACATATGTTCAGAAAAAAAAATCAAAGGCCATGATAACAAGTTGAATATGGGAATTAAAATAACATAAATATTACCAATTTTTTCATTTTTATTGGTATTTTTAAATACATTAAAAGACATCAAAAGCGCATCAAAATTTTAGTAATAAAGCCGACTTTAGTTTTGATGTTTATATGTGTTAATTGCTTATTTGAATAAGCTGTTATGATTTAATAGTGTTTACAAATTGTTAGTCTATATATGTCGTGAACCATTTTTGCAAAAATAGTTTATGACATAAAATACATACAAAACTCTCTTGGGATAATTGTGTACATGTACATAATTATCCCTAGGAAGTTTTGTTAATTACGAAAAGTTGATTATAAAAATGTAAAATACTATGAATGAATCAAAGTTCTTAAAAGTAAATGTAGTTGTCATTTTTACAATATAGCCATCTTTTTGTTATTGTTAAAGATTGAGGTTATTTTTATGTTGCTATGAGATATTGCAGAGCCTTTTCCTGAAAGTTATAAAGTTAGCTTTTGTCAATATGAGTCAATCAAATATGTGTTTACAATGCCAAATTTGGTTGTTGGGGAGCTGCCTGAAACAACTACCTTCAAACCCAATACCAACTAAGCATAAGGTATTGCAATTCTTGGGCCTATGAAACATGATAAGTACTCTATTAGTAATACAGTTATATGTAGTAAGATAACTGACGAGCTGTGTGTTATATGGGAGAAAATATAGATTAAAGACAAAGTAAAACAGAAACTTAAAAATTTGTATGAGTCATACAGAACCTTACTCAAGCATAATAATAAATAATATGTAGAAATGATGAAAAACGCAGATGTTTTTAAATCGAATAGAAGAATTTTTTTATATTGCACATCAAGAAGCAGCTGATACCGTTAAGTGTGACAAGTTAAGGAAAACTAAGCAAAAAGAAGACTTAAAGTGTTTAGGTGTTTGCACTGGGATGGAAGAGTGATGGAGGACCCTCACAAGAAACGGTCAGATAGACTAGCAATAATAATTTCGGAAACTCCAGGCTACAAACAAGGTAAATTGTTAGGTGTTCCAGAAATAGTAGATAGGACTGGGTCTAGTAAAGCCACAGCTACGTTTTCTTTTGCACAGCAATGGGATTTAGCAGATAATATAGTTGGATTGTCTTTTGACACAACTGCTTCAAACTCAGCATGGCGGAATGGTGCATATGTAAAAATTCTTTTAGAAAAAAAGTTGTTTTATTTTGCATGGAAAGATTGCAGTGCGCAGCCTGGCAAGCGCTATTTAGATGTAATCACAGCCCAAACAATGAATACTTTAAGAAGTTCCAGGAAAAATGGATTTTAAAGTCAGAAATATGAAGCTACAGCAAATTTCTGCAGTTTCCATTTTCAAAGAGCAGCTCAAGATTAAGAACTTCGAACTAAGAGATGATTACAAATAATGCACAGAACATATGTTAATTTTACTTAGAGAAATTCCAGATAAGGTGTAAATTGGCATATGCCTGGGACCTTACATCTTGCAAGATAGATGTCATCAGTGATATACCCTGCTAAAATGTACCTCCTATAGCCCATAGAGTTTCTATGGGCTATAATGAGGTAACTACAGCAAAGCTGAGAGATATATGTCTTTTAAATGCCCTTGTGTATGTCAAGTACTGGTAACATGCCCCCTTGGAGTCGATGCTCCTTTTAATGACATTAAACTTTTGAATGAATTGCAAGAATTCAAAGTCATCAAGGAAATATTAAAAAGCACCTCAAGAATATTTAAAAATCATTTTTGGTATTTAACCGAGGAGATTGCAGTTTTTTCATTGTTTTCGAAAACGTTGTCTGACAATCAACTGGTTGGCTGAAAAAAGGTACACTAACCTTTCCTGTAGTGACACAAAATACAAAAATTCCATCATTGATTGAACAAAACTCTTGGCTTCTGTTTGAAACTCTTAGTGTGAACACTGAGTGGATAAAAACTCCTGTGCAAAAATGGGAGGAGAACAAAAACAATCTTAAAGCAATGAACTTTTTAAAAAGTATAAGAGTTGTTAATGATGTTGCTGAGAGAGATGTAAAATTGATGCAAGATTTTTCTCTAAAAAATCAAGTTTTATTTGAATTAAAGTTCACCAGCCGCTGTGAGGCCCAAGCTGTAGCAGAAGTGAGATCTTTTTCAAACTCAAATACCCGAGAGTGTTGGCTTCTTATCGTGACAAGAATAAATGGTAGTATCAACAGCAAACAATGCTTCCTTAGATGTGAGAATATCTGGAAGACCGTTAATGTTAATTAAAAAGAGTATAGGGCCAAGGATTGAATCTTGAGGAACCCCTGAAGTTACAGAATAAGAAGAAGAGTGCTGTCCATCGAGGACAACTTTTATACTATGATTGGAAAAGAAGGACTCAATAATCTTAAAGATGTTACCAGATACACTGTAAAAAGAAAGCTTACGGAGAAGACCAGCATGCCAAACTTTATCAAAAGCTTAAGGAATATCAAGAGCAATAGCCTTAATCCCCCATCTTTATCTAATGCATGATAAAACCTATCAGTTATTAATGTAAGCAAATCAGCTGTAGAACGAGAATATCAAAATCCATACTGATGATCAGAAAGTAAATTATTAGATTCAAGATGACAGATTAAATGTTTATTAATTAAAGATTCAAAAACCTTGCTTATGATAGGAAGAAAACTTATGGGATGGTAGTTAGATGAATCAGATCGCTCTCCAGAATTTTTGAGAATAGGGATAACAGATGCCACTTTCCAGCAGGCTGGAAAACATGACTCTGATAAGCACTTGTTAAATAGTTTTGAAAGTATAGACGACAACTCCGGAGAACACTTCTGCAAGACTATAACAGATATGTTGTCCGGACCACAAGCTGTAGAAGAATCTAAGCAGGAAATCACTTTAGATACAGAAGCTGGAGTGATATTAATTATTTTAGCAACACCTAATAATGTTAGACAGCAAAAGGTATGAGCGATATACAATTTTAGTTAAATTAACAAATGAAAAATCAAATGTTTCATCCTATTTATCCAAAACCAAAGTAATAGGAAATGTGTTTTGTTTTTATTAAGTCTTCAAAGATACCATTAGCACCAATAGACATGAATCCAGCAAAGGCACAAAAAGCTCATACTATTGAGAACTTATGGCAAAAAATGTCAAAGCTTATTATTATTTAAAGATAAAGATTAAATGTCAAATTAGATACATGGTACATGGATACATGGTACATGAATAAAATAAGTACACAGATACTAGATATCAACTAGAAACCGATATCATGTCTGAGAAAGAAAGAGATACAAAAAGGTCATAAGCTGGCTTCACAAAACAACACAAAAAAAATTGGATGCTGAATTAAGTGACTATTTTTATTCTTTTCATTAGTGAATGAATGAATGAGTAAACGGCATTGTATAATTTTTTTCAGTTAGTGTAATTTTTATTTTGCTTTTAAACATCCTTATGAATAAAGTCTTAAAAAAAATTTATTTGTTTATAAAAGTATAACTTAAAACATTTTATTTTAACAATAGAAAAAAAAAGTAAAAAAAAAATACTTTTGTCTAAACTGTTTGCTTTCACAACAAATGGTGGATCAAAGTATGAAGTATTTTCCATCACAGTTGTAATATATTCAGATTTTTCAAATATTGGGTTATTGCTTTTTGAGTTAAGAACATTAATTGTTACCGTTGCATTTTTAACAGCAGACTTAGGAGGTGACCCACCATCTTGAATATGAATTTTTAATAAAAAAATATTTTGTAGATCATAACTTAGTTTACCTTTTGTTACCAACATACCTGTTAACTTAACATCAAACAAATTAGCTTCATTACCACTTACAATTTCATATTTTATTAATGCATTAGTTCCAAAATCTTCATCAGCTGCCAGCAACTGTAGTATCTGTGTGTCTGGAGTCAATAACTCTGATATATCAACATTGTATGTATCCTGCAACCAGTAAGGTTCAAACTTATTTATATTAGTTATGGTAATGAACACTTGGGCATATGATGAGTTTAAAGAACCCAATAAATTGTTAGCTTTAACTACAATCATGTAAGCTGATTTTACATTTGCATCAAGTTTATCTGCTAGTGTGATTATTCCAGCATATTGATCAATTGAAAACAATTTGCTACCATCAAGGGGCAAAATAGAGTACACAATAATTGAATTACGACCTTCATCAGGATCAATTGCATGAACTTGTATTAATACAGTTCCGATAGGAGATCCTTCTAACACAGATGTATTATAGTTTGTTTTATCAAATCGAGGAGAATTATCATTTTCATCTACAACTGTAATCCATATTAACTGAACAGTGATATAATTTGGGTTTAATGCATTAGTTGCTCTGATCTTTAATTGGTAGCTTTTTATCTTTTCTCTATTTAATTGTTGAGTTCTTTGTAGTGTTGTACCTGTTGAAGATCTGCTTGGAAACAGTTGAAAGTATTGAAGATCATTGCCTAAATACAACTTTAAAAATTATATACAAATACTTTTATAGTATACTATTTTTGTATATATATATATACAATATATATATATATATATATATATATATATATATATATATATATATTGTATATATATGTTCTACCTATTTTTCAGGCAATGAAGGCACTTCGTGTATGTTCTATCTATTTGTCAGTTGATGAATGTAAGCAATAAAAAATTAAAAATAACAACATTTAGAATGGTTTATTTTTTTATTAAAAAAAATGAAGAACATTTCAGCCTATTTAGTTGCATTTATATAGTTTTTAAAAAAATGATAAAACTTTACATTAGTTCCCTCAATTAAATTTAATGCCTTTTACATAAAGTTTACTTGATTTTGTCATTTTGAATAACAAAGTATTGATAAGAGCTGTTTTTAATCACAAGCAGTAAATTTAAAGGTTTATCCATAAGAATATACAGTATGTGACAAAATTATTCATATCCTATCATAAAATAAAACAAAAACTAAATTAATTAAAATTTTAATTGAAATTTAAAAAATGTTTGTTGTAGCAACTATTAACAATATTAACAATAATATTTGAAAAGTTAAATCTTGTTTTTAAAAAAAGTGAAAATTATTTAAAAATTGAGATATTAAGAAGCGTCAAAAGTATTCATACCTCTAAAGTTTTATTTAGTATGTTCGAGTTTTTTGTTTTGTTTGTTAATTAATATTTATTATGAAGTCCTTGGGCATCGATAACTGCTTGCAAGCAACGAGGAATACTATCAACTAAATTTTGTAAATAGTTTGGAGGAATATTATGCCAAGCTGCCTCCAATGCTAAAAAGAAGTTTTGTTTGTTGATACTGTGCTCATCCCTATTAACTTTGCCATCCAAATAATGCCACAAATTTTCAATTGGATTGATATCTAGACTTTGCGCAGGCTAATCCAACAATTCTATTTCATTTTCTTTGAAATATATTTTGGCAATTTTACTGGTATGTTTCGGATCATTTTCTTGTTGGAAGGTAAATTAATCCATTAATCCTAATTTATTGACGGAGGGCATAAGATTGTTTCGCATAATATTTATATATCCAGCTCCTGTTAATTTTTCTTCAATTTAAACTAAGTTACAAACTCCGTTATAACTAAAAAAGCCACAATCAAGTACATTACCACCGTGTTTGATGGTTGCTTTTATAGTTTTTTTGTCTTAGGGTTTTTCTTTTCTTTTACATACATTTGGTCTTTTTTTAGAATTCATTAGTTTAAATTTAGTTTCATCAGACCATAAAACTGATTTCCAGAAACCAAAGTGTCTTTGAAAAGAACGTTTTTGCAAAGGCAAGGCGTTTAGTTTTATTTTTTCTCAAAATAAAGCGTTTTTTTGTAACATGGGAACCATAAAACCCTGCAGAGCAAAGTCTACGTTGTAATGTTTGTTTAGAAATGTTCACGTTTAGTTTCTCTTTAATAGCTCTGGCAGAAATGACAGGCTTTCACTTTACTTTTCATACAATAAGCCTATCTTCTTGAGATGTTGTTTTTTGTGGACGGCCTGAATGTGCTTTATTTTGCACACTTTCAGTCTCTTTATGTTTTTGTATTATTGATTGTACCATTGCCTTGCTTTTATTATACTTTTCAGCAATTTATCAATACCCGAAGCCTCTTTCATGATCATCAACAATCATTTGCTGTACCTCAACACTAATTTTGTTGGTCTTAGGCATTTTGGAAAACTTTTGACATGAAACAGAAGAGGTTATTTAAATATTTAAAATTTTACGTCTGTAGTGTAGACAAACAAAATTAAATAACTTACCAGCAAAAACAATCAAAAAATAAACTTACAGCACTAAATAAATCAATAGGTATGAATACTTAAGTTGTATTTAAAATTGCACTTTTAATGTTATATACTAAATATAACAAAACATGTTAACTTAACATCTTAATTATCACCACAAAATTATTCTTAATCATGTTTACACATACTTATTTTTTCATAGCAATAAAAAATAAACACATCAGTGTATGAAAACAAAGTTTAGTAATATAGATATTTGTATATATTTATAACCTAACTGTGATATATATATCAGGTGTCCTCTTGTTTTGTCAACACAAATACCGATGTCTCTTTTGGTCAGATCTTGCTGCTTCTCACTATTTTAAAAAAGTTCTACAGTGGTACAAAGATAATAATGTGAATATTGTTCCTAAAGATGTGAATCTAATTCGTCATGAAGAACGCAAGATTGAAAATTTTTGGGCAATAATTAAAGGAGCTATAAATTTGTAAGACATGTGGAATAACAAAAAAAAAAAAATTTCAAAAAAAGTGGATTAATGCCACTGATAAGGTGAAAAAAGAAAAAATCTGTGAAATGATGGAATCAACAAGCTATAAAACTCTATCTCTAGCCAAACAGCCCATCAAACCCCTTTAAATTAAGTTAAAACCATAATTGATGTAAACACATTAAATATTAAAAAAATCGAAATAAAAAACATTTATGGTTTTTGAGAAATCTCAATTAAAGTTGACCGGATTTTTCCCTATCCACCCGATAGTATATATATAGTAACTAAAAAATGATCATCAATTTAAATTTACCTGATATAATATCAAAAAACATTTCCTCAAAATTAGATTCATTACTTTGCGTTCTTGCTGAAATACTTAGAAGATTCATAATTTTAGGTCCATTCTCCATTGCTGTTAAATTATAATCAGAAGAAGGATTCAAAAATACAGGATATGGATCTAAAAAAATTTTAAATAATGACTTTAACAAAACCAACTTTTACAAATATTACAGAAAAACTGGTTTTATGGAGTGATTTTAAATATCAATATTAAAAAAATTGACAATACTTACCAAAAACAATTATTTTTGCAATACTGCTAGACACTCTGACTGCATTTTGAATTGCTTCACAAGTATACGATCCACTGTCACTAGTTTTTAAATTG
>NC_088920.1:16857500-16900000 GCF_038396675.1 Hydra vulgaris | reverse complement strand
TTGATCTCAATTTTGCTCTGACGCCTTTCATATGCGACTGTAAAAAGATTAAATCAATTTCTTGTAGTTTTAGTTTAATGCGATCAATCAAAACTTGCTTTGTTGAAGCTTGCCAATCTCCCTCGTAAACCTTCTGTGCCAAATGTCCCCAAAAATATTCAATTGGTCGTGCGCGAGGCACATTTGGGGGATTGGATTCTTTATCAACGTAATAGACATATTGGTCCATCCAATTTAGAGAACCTTTAGAATGATGAGAATTAGCTAAATCTGACCAAAATAAATAGTTAAAGTCTCCATGATACTTGTGAATAAATGGAAGAACTCGTTTTTCTAAACGTTCATTAATATAGATTGATGAATTGATCGCTACAGCCTTGGAAGTGCGAAACAATGGCTCGGACATACCACGGTCAGATATGGCTATCCACATTAATAATTTTTTTAGAAATTTCTCTTTTCCTATAAAACGAACACTTTCTGGGCATGTCTTTTTGTTGTTTGTGTAGTATCCAGAATATCCAGGCATATTGTCCCCTGCAAAACAAAAGTATTTTTCGTCATCGATGACTAGAAGCGATTTTGTGTTATAGATTTGGTTAACTAGTTTCCTGCTTCTTTTCTTTGCCTTTATTTGTTGTTCTATTGTATATTTTGGAGTCTTTTCACGTTTTCTATATTTAATATTCATTTTTTTTAACTGACGACCAATTGTCAATTGATTTACACCAAATTTAATACCTATTTTTCTCTGACTGACCCCTTTTCAATTGTTGACAAATCTCGTTAATTCGGCTTTCTTTTCTCTAGTCCAGGATGTCGGACAACCAGGGTGCTTTCTATCAGAAAACGATTGAACAGTTTCAAGTTTTTTTAGGTTATTATATATTGCAAATCCTTCCTTTTCAAAATGATTTACGATTTTTTTTTTTTATATTAGGTTTATTTACAAAAAACATTTTTAGTCGCTTTCGAAAAGATTCTCGTTCAGCTGCATTTAACCTCATTTTAAATAATTGTGTTTCAAATAATAAAGTTTATATTTTATAGAACGTTTATGCCTACGCATAAAACCACAAAAACTAATTAATATGCTCAAATAATGAAATTAGGATTTTTCCGATAACTTCCGCATCACCTGTTATAAGAGTGTCGACAGTACTGCAAAAGTTGTTTGCAGTAAATAATTGAGTTTTGTTGGAGTTAAAATTTACAAGCCACTGTAAACCCCAATCAGTTACAGAAGTGAGATCAGATTCAAGATTGGTTGTCTGTTATAAGTGAAGGAAAAGAAAGGACATTTTGTCAAAGCATGAGCTGAGTCATCAGCAAAATGAGCTACTTTAGATGTAAGGTTGTTGGAAAGATTATTAATGTAGATAAAAAACAAAATAGGACCAAGCATAAAACCTGGAGATACCCAAGACCTTACTGGAAATAAAGAAGAGTGTTGACCTTCGAGGATGACTTTAATAAAGCGGTTAGAAAGAAACGATTTGATAATCTCAAAAAAAAGATACACAAGTTTATGAAAACATGAAGTTAAAGAAACAAGTTTATGGAGAAGACCAACAAGCCAAATTTTGTCGAAAGCCTTAGATATGTCAAGAGCAATAGCCTTAGCCTCTTTGCCTCCATCTAATGCACGATAAAATCTTTTAGTCACAGCAGTTAGCAAGTCAGCCGTAAAGTGAGAGGATCGAAAACCATATTGATTGTCTAACAGCAAGTTATTTGACTCAAGATGGGATGTGAGAAATTTGTTTATTAAAGACTCAAAGATAACTTGACTTGTATTTAAGAGTTTGCTAATAACAGGAAGAAGACTGATTGGACGATAATTGGAACAATCAGAATGTTCACCAGAGTTTTTAAAAGTTGGAACAACAGATGCCAGCAGCTGGAACATGATCATCAGCAGGCAGGAAAACAAGATTCAGTCAAGCATTTATTAAATAGTTTAGAGAAAATTGAAGAGAGTTCTGGAAAACAATTTTGTAAGACTGTGACAGGAATGTTGTGTGGACCACAAGTCGTAGAAGAGTTTAATCAAGATATGACTTTAGCAATGGAAACTGAAGCGATTTGAATGTCTAACAATGGGTTTAATTAGAAAAAAAGTTAGAGAATGACCATAAGATTCGGGATTCAATTATTAGAAGAGAAGTTCATTGCTAAATAGTTCAGCCTTAGTTTATGTGTTCAATTATAACCAAGTATCGTCAAATTCACCTCCCTAAGGCCAAAAAGACCACAGCAATCGAGGAGGCTACTTAAGTTATGGTTACAACCCATTCTCAACTTTATAACTCCGAAACAGGAACCTTGACGAACATGTCAAGGTTTGTGTTTTTAGAATAATAAAATTATTCTAAAAGTAATTTAAATATCTAAAAATAATTTATGTCTAAACAACAAATGATTGTTGTTTAGATATCTAAATTACTAATAAATTAATAAAGAATTCTAAGTAAACTGCTAATCTTAGTACCATTTTCTTTTTAAAAATTGAAATAAAAAGCGTTCCTCTAAAATTGTATTTAGTTTTTTGAAAGTTTTCTTTTCATAGTAAAAAAAAATAAAAAATGTATATTTTTTTATCTGTGTTTTTCTAATATCTTTTAAAATAATTGTTTGGCTCTGATTTGGGCCCAAGTATTTGTTTACCAGTACTGATTTTATGAAAAAATTTACCCAATTTAAAGCTTTACATTTTCAAAACTTTAATAATTAGTTAATTCATTGGTATCAGCATCGGTATCGGCATCAGCCAAAAAAGTGTTATCGGTATATCACCAGTAAGTATCTATTTATCTACCTTAATAAACAATGCCAACATTAGTCCAATGAGCACCCACAATGCAATTGCAAATGCACCCATAAGGTAACTGGCAAAACAATGCTTATTATAAAGCTACCTTGGGTCGTCAAGGATGACAACTTAATTTGCTTATGACTTAATAATAAAATTGTCCAAACGAAACACAAACTAAAGTTTATTAAGTTACAGGAAAATGAGTAAAGTTGAGTAAAGTTCAGAAGCAGCTACTTCAGTAAGACATCACTTTTAACTACAAAACTTTTCCTAACTTTTTCTACGAGGCAAAAAAAATATTGTGTTATTATTTTATTACCTATTGAGTTTTTCCTTTTTTTCCTATTATTTCTATTAAAGCGTGTACAGGAAGTAAAAAACAACTAAAAAAATGATCTTTTATCCATATCATCCCATCATCTTTTATTTAGATCTTTTATCCATCCCATCATCTTTTATTTAGAACTAAGTGTTAATTTTAATACATAAATTTAAGAAGATAAAATATTTCAAAGAATTTAATTTTTATCGCTGAATTTTTATCACTAAACTTTTGGTTTAGTGGTACCCATAAGCTTGTACAAAGAACAACAATCAAAACTATTTCATGCTAACATTTTCAAACGTTTCTGCATAGATTTTTTTTTTCTCTTCATACTTTGTTTGTTTAACATATATTTTACCAGAAAGTGTACAATCTATTTAGCCAGCTATTCTGCAAATAGCCAGTACTTAAAAAAGTCCTGGCTATTTGCAGGACAATTTTTGTCCTGCAAATAGCCAGGACTTTTCTAAGTCAGGACTTTTTTAGCAAACTTATCATGTTTTGTGTTTTTAATATTCTTATCTGCTTTTTCTCTATATTTCTGCATTATAATAGACAGCCAGGAGTTTGCTGATGATTTAATTTCATATAATTTATATTACAATTTATAATTTATATTACACTTAATAATACAAAAATTTTTAGGAATATAATACTCATACAACTTTCTTCATTGGGTTCTTGCACCTTTTTTGAATTTCAGAATAGTAAAGCACATTTTGTGATTTGAAAGCTTGAAAAACATGTTTATTTCTAACTATTACAACAAAATTATAAGAGTTATATGATTGGTCTCTTAGTGAGAGGCCTGATGAATTTATATAGGGATTATGAATGTTCCTTTTGTGAGAGCCTTAGGTTATTAATAAAACTGTTAACCAGTTTTCTAACCAGTTTTATATCTTAAAAAACCTTCTTTCCTCAATTACCAGACTTGTGTTTGATCAATTTTGTTTGGGAAAAACATTAAATAACTTGACTATAGGTGTAGGAATGTATTTGCAACAATTTTGCGATTGAATTGTAGCTTCAATTCGTATTTTCCAAATATTTGTGCAAAGTAATTTATCTAATGTCTTCTTTTGTCATTTTTAAAACTTGTTTTAAGTTAAATGTAAAAAATTAAAACGTTTTTTTGAAATTGTTACATATTGCCAACAAAATACAATTAAAAATATATTAATACAACCATTGAAAAAAAATGTGTTTACTCTTTCACATTTATTTTGCGATTTTTTAATTAGTTTTATTACTCTCTATTATTACTTTTGTCTTTGAGTATGACTTAACCTTAAATAACATGATCATGTGATTTTATTACTGCATTTTTCTTTTAAAAATCTTAATGTTAATCCACCTTTATACACCTTTCTCTGTCACAATATAAGCATCATATTTGAAAGTTTATTTTTATAAAACATTATTTATTTTTGACACAAAACTTGTAATTCAAACAAAATTCAACATAAATGTTTGTACTTACCAATTCGAACAATCGAAAATGATGATTCTTTTTTGATTATCAAATTGTCATTGTTAGAACTGAGTCTTATTAGTAGTTGCAAATAATCTAAGTTGTTTAAAAAAACTCCTCCACGAACTGTTGATGTTGTAGACGATTTTAAAGATAGTATTTTTTGATCATACAATACTGTATCAACTTTATTAAGAACAACAACCATTTCCAAAACATTTTCATTTTGAGCTTTATCAAATATTATATTTGCTGTAATGAAGTAAAACCCAGATTTTTCAACAATATAATCTTGTCTAGAAAGAAATCCCTGACCATATTCAAATAACCAAGAACTTCCATTTGTAATCCAGCCATTAATGGGATACCATTTGCTTTGATTGTAAAAATTGTTATTAATTCTAAACTGCACTGCAGAAAATCCATAAGTATCATCGCCAATGAATGTTAGTGAACTTGATGATGGCTTACCAATGGAATACGAATTATCACTCAAAGCATTAATTTTTAATGAGTACACATCTCCAACATTTAAAGAAACTACAGTAGCGGATGATAGACTAAATGGTAACAATCCTTCATTGTAGTACTCAAAAAGGTTAATTATAGATGTACCCAAATATTGCTTAATACTGATAAAGCCATAAATATTTATAAGATCCATATTAAATGCAGCTAAATATATCCCACCTTTAGAAATAATATATTCATTTGCTTGGGTGGAGTTTGTATAATGTATTGACTCTACTGCAGACCATCCCACTATTTTTTGATCTCCTGAAGAACTTATCAGTATTTCAGATAATAACTGACATGAGAAACCATCCAATAATCTCAGAGGATTAATAAGCTTTAGACTAATCACACTTAACTCAGAGACATATGTTGTCAGTGCATCTGATTGGACAAATATTGCAACAGTGTGACCAACTAAAAGTTGTACTGCTTGTGTTATTGAAATAGTACAAATACCAGAACATACAGGATATAAATATGAAGGGCCAACACCAGATTTAACCACTAAAATATCACTCAAGTCTGCATTGATACCAATCTTTATTCTTGAAATAAAAATTTTTTAATAGAAAATTAATTTTAAATTTATAATGATTGCATTATTATCTTATTTACAAAAACAGTATGGTCAACTTGTGAACCACACAAATCCAATTTTTCTTTCAAAGGTTCTGCATTTTACTTTTTTGCAAATGTTAAAAATATGGAAAATCTATATTCCTACAAAATTTTAACATCTCTATCACCTCAGAACTTACAGGTTTGTCTAACAATAGAAATCCTAAACTAACATTATAAAAAGCAGTTTATAAGTATCTCCTTATTTTCACCTAGTATTCACCTTATTTTCTGTGGATAATCAATCATAAAAATGAATTTATTTTGATCAACTTGTTTTTAAATGTTCATACTAATATGCTTACATGTTTATACTTACTTAAATAATTTAAAAATTTACTCCAATAATAATTCATATTTCTTCAATACCATTTAAATACTTTTATATTCCAAACCCTAACAAACACATTTCCATATAAAACTACAGACAATGTTTATCAGAGCATAAAATAAATGGTTGTAAACTAAAGTTAACAACTGCTTCTACCCTATAACTTTCTTTTTAAGTGTGTTGTCTTTATTATAACAAAAAATCTCACTTACTCAAAATGTTTTCTCTGTAATTTTAATTTTTTTATATCTTACAATAACATTGAAATAAAAATTAACATAATGAAATATGAATTAAATTGGAATAACTAATAAAAAAGATCTATATCTTTTTCACTCAATGTGATAAAACTATTTAATATCAAGCTCGTGAGGCATTCTTTGACTTCTTTTTTTTATTCATCTTTCTTATTTCTCTATACTTAACCTCTTTTTTCTATCATGACTTTTTTATTCAACTCTGGTATCTCTCTTTTCTTTATCTCTGTTATTTATCATCTTTATTTTATTTATCTCTCTTATCTCTCTTTTTTTTATCTCACTAATCTATCATATCTTTTTTATCATCTTTCATATAATTTATTTCTTTTTATTCATCAACAGAAATCTGATAAACATATAATAAATATAATGAAAAAAAAATTATCAAACCCGATGGAAATTTGACTTTTATTTGTTTTGATAACCAAAGTACTTGATATTAAATACACTCCATCTAAAAAAACAGTATACACTCCATCCCTTTGATTAAGTCCTTCTCCATCAACACCAAGAATAGTAGACATTGTAACATTCCAATTTCTTAGTCTTGTGTAATACCTATAAAAAAATAATTTTCTTTAAAAAAAAACAAAAAAAAAACACCATGGGTTAGTTAAGTTATATGCTATGTAATAGGTTTTACTGAGTATTTGAATTTACAATAATTTCTAATAATTTTTTTATTTTATGAAGACATAATAGAATCTTGAAGATCATTGGTTTGCATGCTGAGAATTTATTTAGAGATATACACTTATTATGACTCAGGAAGTATAATGATTCAGAAAAAAAAAACTTATTTTCTAAAAAATAAAGTATAAAATTGGATAATAACAAAGTTAAGAACAAATATGTGACTTTTATCATTATTGTCTCTTTCTATTTTAGATGAAACAAACATTTTGATAAACAATGGGTAATACATTAGAGTATAATATAACCTTATCAAGTCTTACACAAGCAGGGACAGTGTTGAATGGCCTTATTTTAGCAGAGAAAAACCTGAACTCATTCAAAAGAGTCTACCATATTACCAAATTATTAACATAACTTAAAATTTAGTTAAACTAACTTAAAACACTTAAAATTAACTTAAAGCACATAATATAAATTCATAAAAACCTAATTTATTAAAATTATATATAGTATTATGTGTAGTATATTTTACCATATAAAATTATAAACTATTAACAGTTTTATAAAAAACTTTTTTACCCAACTTTTATAAATGGAAGTGAATCAATAGACGGTTTGCCTGCTCCAACAGACGGAATTGGCAAATAAGGTGGTATTCTAACAAATGACCAGCCACTGTAAGAGCGGAGATTTTCCCATTGCGCATTCGCAGCTGATGGTTTAACCTAAAGTTCAAAATAAAAGAATTATAAGAATGTAAAGAAAACTTCAAAATATTTTAAATATATTTAAAAAGTGAATAAACACAAGTCGTAAAAAATTTAGTATTTGAATATTAAAAAAAAACAATGTCAAGTTATTAATTTTAGTAAAAATTAATAAAATGAATCAATAAACCAGAAATAATTTTATTAAAATAATTTTAATAAAATTATTAATTTTATTAAAAATTAATAAAATGAATCAATAAACCAGAAATAATTAAATAATTAAAAAGAATTTAGGAATACCCTAATCGATAGCTCCTGACCTTTGTACAGGTATAAAGCACCGTAAACCTTCATTGTGTATTGAGAATGATCTTTATCACTAAATCTTGTTATTAATGATGTCATAGACGTTAATGTTGTGTAAACAGCTATTAAAATTTTAAATTTAATTATTTATTACTATTAAAAAATTTTTTTATTAAAGTAGTAGAAATAAACATTTAAATAAATAGAAAAAAGAATATAACTAAACTACTATTAATTAATTTATATTATTTTCATTTTCATTTAAAACTTCATTTCATGAAGACATTTAAAACAACTTCATTTCATGAAGACATTCAAAACAACTTCATTTCATGAAGACATTTAAAACAACTTCATTTCATGAAGACATTCAAAACAACTTCATTTCATGAAGACATGTAAAACAACTTCATTTCATGAAGACATTCAAAACAACTTCATTTCATGAAGACATTTAAAACAACTTCATTTCATGAAGACATTTAAAACAACTTCATTTCATGAAGACATTTAAAACAACTTCATTTCATGAAGACATTCAAAACAACTTCATTTCATGAAGACATTCAAAACAACTTCATTTCATAAAGAAATTTAAAACAACTTCATTTCATGAAGTTATTCAAAACAATTTCATTTTATGAAGACATTCAAAACATTTATCGAACTTTATTTATTTAACTTCATTACTTATTTCCACGTCCCTGGTAGTACTGCGCTCAATTTGTTTCTTCGCGCAGCGGCCTTGTTCGTCAAGGTTTGTGTTTCGGAGTTATAGAGTTGAGAGAGGGTTATAACCACTATTAAGTAGCCTCCTCATCTGTAGTGGCCTTGAGGAGGTGAATAACAAAAAAAAAAAAAAAAAAAAAAAAAACTTAATTTTATCATTGCTTAATACCATTAACTTAATTTTTATGTAAATAATAATAATTAAAAATATATTAACTATTAAAAACAATTATCATTAACTTAATTTTATCATTTCCAAACAAATGCCAAACAAATGCCATTAAATAAATGTCACAGAGCTGAAGAGTGTAAACAGTGGGAACTAGTCCAAGTTTTCCCTAGTATTATTTTTTGTTTTTTCAATCTTATAATTACTTGTAAATCAGGCTTGGACAAGAATGGTGTGCAATCGTACTCTGTAACTGACCACGCTAATACTTTTTTTCTTTACAACTTGACCACAGCTGTTTTGATGTTTTAACAATTTGAATGCAATAAAAAAAGTGTTATGTTATGTTATGAATAACTTTTAATCATTGATCATTTCTAAAGTATTTATTTTACGCGAAGGCTTTAAATAAAACCATAAAATTAATTATAATAACTGTTTAAATAAACGCATGAGTAAATTAACAAAAAATGCTATATATTGGGATGTATTTTTTATTATAAATTTAAACGTTAAAAACTACTTTTCCATGTCTTCCTAAAAATCTTTCAAACCATTATTTTTAAAAAGAATTTTTTTTAAGTTACTTTAATTTATGAATAAGTTAGACTTTGTCACCTCACCTAAAGACAAAGCCGAATTGTTTGCGAAAAACTTTTCATCAATATCATCTCTTGATTCCACTAGTTGCATTCTACCTGATATTGCCAACAAACAGATTGATCCATTGCTTGACATTCGAATCACTTCAGCATCTGTATCTAAAGTGATTTCCTGCCTGGACTCTTCTACAGCTTGTGGCCCGGACAACATACCTGTTATTGTCTTGCAGAAGTGTTCTCCGGGGCTGTCATCCATACTCTCAAAACTATTCAACAAGTGCTTACCAGAGTCTTGCTTTCCAGCCTGCTGGAAAGCGGCATCTGTTATCCCTATCTTCAAAAATTCTGGAGAACGATCCAATTCGTCTAACTACCGTCCTATAAGTCTTCTTCCTATCATAAGCAAGGTTTTTGAATCTTTAATTAAAAAACACTTAATTTCTCATCTTGAATCTAATAACTTACTTTCTGACCATTAATATGGATTTCGATCTTCTCGTTCTACAGCTGATTTGCTAACAGTAATAACTGACAGGTTTTATCGTGCATTAGATAAAGTTGGAGAGGTTAAAGTCATCGCTCTCGACATTTCAAAAGCTTTTGATAAAGTTTGGCATGCTGGTCTTCTCCATAAGCTTTCTTCTTATGGTGTATCCGGCAACATCTTTAAGATCATTGAATCCTTCCTTTCCAATCGTAGCATAAAAGTTGTCCTTGATGGACAATACTCTTCTTCTTATTCTGTAACTTCAGGGGTTCCTCAAGGTTCTATCCTTGGCCCTATACTCTTTTTAATTTACATTAATGATCTTTCAGATATTCTCACATCTAAGGTTGGCATTGTTTGCTGATGATACTACCATTTATTCTTGTCGTGATAAGAAACCATCACCCTCTGATTGCTTGGAGGGGGCATTTGAGCTTGAAAAAGATCACTGTGAGCCCCATGCTACAGCATCGGGCTCACAGTGGCTGGTGAACTTTAATTCAGATAAAACTCAATTTTTTTCAGCCAATCGTTATCGCAATAATTTAAATCTTCCTATATTTATGAACGGTGATGTACTCGATGAGTCACCTACTCTTCATCTTCTAGGATTAATTCTTACTTCCAATCTTTCTTGGAAACCATATATCAAATCAGTTGCAAAATTAGCATCTGCTAAGGTTGCATCTCTTTATCGAGCTCGTCACTTTCTTTCTTCGGATTCTATTCTCTATCTCTATAAATCTCAAATCCGGCCTTGTATGGAATACTGTTGCCATATCTGGGGCGGATCTTCTAATGATGCCCTTTCTCTTTTAGACAAGGTGCAAAAACACATTGTAAACATTGTTTGACCTGCTCTTGCAGCCAACCTCTAACCATTATCACATCGTCGTAATGTTGCTTCTCTTTCTCTTTTCTACAAATACTGTAATGGGCACTGCTCTAAAGAGCTTGCATCTTTTGTGCTATCTACTATAATTCATTCTTGTGTTACTTGTCATTCAATTAAGTGTCATCATTTTTCTGTGTCTGTTCCTTAGTGCTTCAAAAATGCTTATTCGTCTAGTTTTTTTCCTCGAACATCAGCTCTTTGGAATTCGCTTCCTTCATCTTGCTTTCCTGGTTCATATAATTTGCAATCTTTTAAGTCGTCCGTCAATCGTTATCTTGCTCTACAATCTTCATCTTTTCTCTTTCAGTAACTTCCAACTTTAATTAGTGGCTGCTTGCAGCCTTGTTGGAAGCAAAGATGTTTAAAAAAAAAAAAAAATTTTAAAACCTTTTGTAACTTTTGTAACAAAGCTAATGTACACACACATATTTTGTACACACAAAGCTTTTGTAACACACACAGCTTTTGTAACACACACAGCTTTTGTATTACACACAGCTTTTGTAACACACACAGCTTTTGTAACACACACAGCTTTTGCAACACACACAGCTTTTGTAACACACACAGCTTTTGTAACACACACAGCTTTTGTAACACACACAGCTTTTGTAACCTAGTTTTTCACACTAGCAACAAGACTACTAGCTTTTACACACTTTATGTGAATTATACAAGAATATAAAATAACTTTATTTACTTATATAAGCATGGATTTTGTTGCTTAAGGGAGAAGTTTTGAAGCATTTTGTAATGTTCATATGACTAATTTTTATAATTAAACTTATGATTTTTTAATTTCTTTTAAACAAACATTTTATTTTTTGAAAAAAATTTTTTTTAATTACGATAGGAATGAATGAGTTTAAATCTTTTACACTAATTTTTAAATTCATTAAGTAAAGCGCTTATTAATAAAGTTGTTATACTCAAATAAAACTTAATTAAATTGCTTATTGGCAGTTCATTTTATTTAAATCGCAGGCACATTTTATTTATTTATTTTTCTTATTTTTACGAATAAAAAAGTTCAAAACCTTTTTTTCAACTAGACTTAGAATAGACTAGAATTAGAGCATGAAATTAATAAAAATTACTATTTTAAAAAGACTACGTTTTTTTTTTAAGCAACTTTTTTTTTCTTTTTTTTTTGCAACTTTTTTGTAAAAATAAAGTTTATACAATTTAAAAATATTATGTACAACACTTTTTAATAAAAGTGATATGTTTTTAATAAAAGTGATATTTTAATAAAAGATTTTTTGATAAAATTTATTCATTTATTAAACAATCATTAGTAGTAACTTGTTACTTGATTTAAAAGTGTTTTGCGTAACTTTTATAAAATGTTTCAAAAGATAAATTTTAACATTTAATTCAAACATAATTAAAAACGTTTTTTAAATATAAAAAATTTTTTTTTTTTATTTTAGCGCTTATTTTTTTTATTTTAGCGCTATAATTTCTTTTTTGTAACAAATTTTTTTTTCGTTTCTTTTTTTATTAAGGATTTTTTTTCCTTGAGTGTTTTTTTCAATTTTTTTCTTGTTTAAGTTTAGCTTAGCGTTTCTACATTCATCGCATTTTAGAAATTTTAAATCACCAAAACATATAAACAACCATGGTCAAGTTGTCAAAAAATGAAACCATCGGCATGGTCAGCAATAGTGCTTGATCGCACACCATTCCAGTCCAACCCTGTAAACAGTTATTTATTGTTATTGTTATTATACTAATCGTTTTAGTTAATAAATCTAAATTTTATTCGGTAGTTTTAAAAACTACAGATTTAAAATTTAAAATCTAAAAAATTAAAATAAACAATCAAACCTATTTGATAATTATTCAAATCAGGAGCAATTGCAAGATTTACAAAAATATAATAAATTCCTGTCTCTTGAACTGTTACTGTACCCATGACTGAATCTAGTTTTAGAAGATTTCCTAAACACAAAATATTTAGTTTTTATTTCCTAAACAAAATATATTAACTTTGGTGTTAATTTTTAGAACTAAAAAACAAAATAAATTTTTTTAACTCATAAATTAAAAAACCAAATTTTAAAAAGAAAAAAAAAGTTTACCACTGCTGAAAACACCAGTTGCAGTGCTCACCCGGTTGTTCTGCCAATATTTAACTTTAGACCAATCAGAAGCACTCTGCTGTTGATCAAGTGTTGGATCTAGCATTAACTGCATTCCAGATGAATATAAATTATTGGTAGAGCTAATAAAAACAATTGACACATAGCTGTCTTGACTTATTGTATAAGATGGATCAGCAACAGATTGAATATAAAGATTAATGCTGTCACCTACATTAACTAATACCAAACCAGACACAACCAATGAGTAAAAATCACTGTTTTAAAAGATTAAAAAAAGTATAAAGTACAAAATAATAAAATTATTTATAAAATATCATAAATAAAATAAAAATAAAAATAATATATAAACTAAAATTTACTAAAAACCAACATAGAAGACAAATAACTAAAAACTAAATAGTAAGACATAATTTACAAAAAACTGATAAAATTCTTAGTAACTATTGGTAACAAGTACATAAAAGTTTATAATTTTAACTTTGCTTTTTCAAAATATTTTAACAATGAATAAAACATAACCACAAGAAAAGTATTTACTTTGTAGTAGGTGCAACATTACCATTTTGAAGATAGTCTTGTATTCCATTTTGGTATTGTAAAGTAGATGGATTACTATTAACAGCAACATTTAAAGTAAAGCTAGAACCAACTGCACTTGCCTGAACCATTTTTATTCCAGCACTCACAATGTAAAAACCTGCTTTAGGAGCAACAAAACTGAAAAAAAAAGAAATAAAGATACAAGTATAATTTATTTAAAAACAAAAGTGAAAAAAAAAAGTACATTTTTAGCTACTTACTCTCCAGTGTCTGGATTAAATCCTCCCCCAAAATCAAAAAATGGGCCTGCTACAGGTTGAGATTTCCATTTTCCAATCTTAAACCAACCAGATGTAGTGTAAGCTAAACTATTTGTAAGAACAGTTGTTACACCAAAAATATTTGTCTGATACCCAAGAAACACCATTGAAAAAGTTGAATCAATATCTATGGACCAACTGTTATCATTTTCAATCATGACATAAACATTAACATAAGAATCTAAAGAAAATATCAGCATTAATCTAATCAACATCTGATAATTGATGTTAGTCAGTATTAACTCACTAGCATCAAACAAACAGTATTAACTAACTAATGTCACACAATCAGATTTATTAATAAACATCACTCAATCAATTAACAAATCATTTAACAAAATTTGAAAAGCTATTATTATAAATTAATAAACAAAACAAACAAAGAATGAATAAATAAATATACCTTTTTTAATAAATAAGGCTCCAGACACACTAAGACTGTCTTGAACTACTGATGGTTTTCCTTTTGTTGCATATAAAGCAGTTCGTTTTGATAACTGATTATTGACAGCTATCATAATATAAATTGGTCCATTGCTGTCTTTAAAAATAACATTAGCAGACAAATAATAGATCCCTGTTGCCATGGCAGTATACTTACCAGAAACTAATTTTTCAGTAAAAACAAATGAGTCACTCTTCTGACTTTCAGACCATGTGTCAACAACTACCCAATCATTACTCTTTGTTTGATAAACCTTTTGATACAAATATTTAAAGTTAAACCAATTTAAAATACAGTTAATGGTTTAATCAACATACATATATATATATATATATATATATATATATATATATATATATATATATATATATATATATATATATATATACATATATAAATATATATATATACATATATAAATATATATATATACATATATACATATATACATATATATATATATATATATATATATATATATATATATATATATATATATATATATATATATATATATATATATATGTATATATATATATATATATGTATATATATATATATTTATATATATATGTATATATATATACATATATACATATATGTATATATGTATATACGTTTAGACAATCTCTACTGGCAAAGAGCTAAAGGGTTGCCACCCCTTTCAAGCGACATTTTATTGTTCGCCGCAGCTTATCATTATTATAATTATATGTATATATATATATACATATATATATATATATATATATATATACATATATACATATATGTATATATATATACATATATACATATATACATATATACATATATATATATATATATATATATATATATACATATATACATATATACATATATATATATATATATATATATATATATATATATATATATATATATCCCTTGGAATTAGGGTCGGCATTGGACAATGCTAACCTAACTTCCCACCTCAAAGTGTTTAAGGTTGGCAAAAAAAGGCCAACATAGTTTCAATGTTTTATGGTAAGACCTTTGTATCAAATATTTTTTGCAAACCTGATGCCAACCTCTAAAAGATTGAAGTTGACAAATTAATGCCGACCTCATTTTTCCTAATTTTTTTTAATTTTTTTTGTTTTGTTATTTCACCTCCCCAAGGCCTAGAAAGCCACTACAGATAAGGAGACTACTTAATTGTCGTTATAACCCTCTCTCAACTCTATAACTTCAAAACACCAAACTTGATGAACAAGCCTATGCGTGGAGAAACAAGTTGAGCGCAGTACTACCAGGAACATGGTGGGGATCGACCTCGGAACCTCTCGCTTATGAAGCGAGTGCTCTACCACTGCACCACTACCACATAATTACAAGGGTTTTATATTTATATATATATATATATATATATATATATATATATATATATATATATATATATATATATATATATATATATATATATATATATATATATATATATATATATATATATATATATATATAGGCCTTGATGGAAAGTAAGAGCTTTAGCTATTGTCCACACTCCTCTAAAATGATTTATGGGTGCAATTTGCGGTTATCGCAAAAGTATAATTTTTTCTTTCAATAATATAATTATTATTGTAACTAAAATAAAAAAAATACAAAGTCATTTAAAAAAATATATCAATTATTTAAATAAAAAACTGCAATGTTTTTTTAAAAGTTGTTGCAAAAAAAAAAAAAAAAAAAAAAAGGAATGAAAAAGAGCGCCAATTGAAATGCACATATAATTTTGATAAGATCTAAATTATATTGACAAAATAAAAAATTATTCAACTGATAAAATATAAAATTAATACATTTTAAATTATTGCATAATAATTTTTATTTTATGTAATGAATTATATATTTTATACATCATCTTTTACTTTTACATTTACTATACAGGTAGACGGGCCCCAAAAACTCATGGACCCCAAAAGCCACACGCTCACATTAGCACCTGTAACTCATAGATAAAGCCTTATCAAGCAGCAAAATAGATTTTTTTATTAGACAAGATAGTTTTTTGAAAAGAAACTGTTAAAAATAACCAAATTAGCATAAATTTTTGAAAATTATACTAAAAACAATAAAAAAATTTTTTTTTCAATTTTATAACATTTTGACATTATAGTCCATAAATACTTGAAATTTTCATTTAAGTTTGCAAAGTAGTATTTTTTGTAAAGATTTATGTCATACTTCTACAAAAAAAACACAAGAAAATAAATGAAAAAGACAGTTGCTAAAATATTTTATCTTAACCAAAGTAGAGTTTCTGTGTGGTCTTTGGGGTCCCTTACTAAAAAATATATATACATGGATCAAAAACTCAATATTAAAATGGAGTTTTGCTTTTTTCTATTAACATTTATTTTTCTATTAACAATCAAGTAAAATTACTTTTTTGCTAGTTATTTGTATAAAAAAAATTGAAATGTTGCTCTTTAGTCTTTAAGACAATTTAAAAGTGTTTTTATACATCTTTGAAACTATTGACTCTTTAATAAGTTGATCAACTAATTGACTAAGAATAATGGAATTATCTCCTTATCACTGTAAGGTCACTTTCTTGGTGCATCCTTCTAACTTCTAGTATCTTCATCACTTTCATGCTCAATAACCTTACGTTTGAGTGAGTTGTTGGTTACTGCAGCAGCTAAAAACATTATTGGTTTTTTTCCATCCACTTTACAAGATAACTTTCCACAGACAGATTTTTGTACATTGTGGCAAGAAGAGCATTGCTGTAGCTTTATGGCATGGCACACACCTTTTCCACAGCTGCATTCATTTTTACACCGTAAAAATGCTTCTTTTTGTTTTTCTTTGTTCCATCTTTTTTCTTCCTTATCTTTTATTTCTTGATTTTTATTATCTTGAATTACCTTCACTAAGTCCAACACATTTTTTCCTTTCATTGATCCGTGAACCTGCGTAACCCTTGTAGTAAGTTTAGAAACTTTCAGCTTAACTTTCTGTACTGTCAGTAAGCCAGGAATTTCTTCAAGTTGAATGCTTTTTTCGCTCAGCTCTTGAATAAGCTCTTGAGAACGCTCAAACTTTTCTTTCCAATACTGAGCTGAATTTTTTCTTTTATCAGGAGATTTAATAGTATAACTTCCAGGAGTTGTTGTACTGGATGTAACACTTTTTGGAAAATCAATACACAAAGCAGCTCATGCAAACTTGTCCTGTTGCATGTCATTGACGCTTAATGATGTGGAAGTTACTCCTACACGTCTTGCAGCTTTGATTATAGATTGTCTTGGGGCCCAGTTGTTCCAAATACGTCCTAAAATCATCATAAAAGCTTCTTTATTTAGTGAATTGAAATCAGCAAAAATATTTGCTTTCATACCACGATACTCATGATGAAGGTTTTTGTTGAGTTGGTCTAAAAGCTGTGTCACACCAGTGGTATCTGGTGGAGTTAAGAACATACGTATGTTTTTCGATTGTAAAAACTTTAAGACATCAAAATTAAAGCGTGAACAATGCCCATCAGAAAGCAAAACTACTGGTCGTGCCACTTTTTTTTCAGTAAGATATTCATATTCAGTTGTGATCAGTTACACCATGGTTGCAAGTTGTTATCAGAAGATGCGGAATACTTACCACAGCTTCCTTTGCAGCCATTTGATTAGTTATTCCAACGGTACCAAAAAGGATTTGACAGACACAAAGGTCTCCTACAATTACAAAGAAAGATAATACATATCATCTATTCAATCCATATTATAAATATTTATCAAAAAAGGGATAAGGCAATAACTACCTGAAAATGACACTAGAGGATGTATGGTGACGCATTCACGGTTCTCTCTGATCATTTTACAACATGTTTCCCCTTTTGCAGCAAAAACAAGACCAGCAGGAGTACCATCAACACCAAAATTGATGAACTGTGGTGTTTCGTCGTGATTAAATATTCTGCATGTATCAATATTTCCAGACCAAACTCCTGTCCCCTTTTGTTCTGCTTCAGTCATAATGCCAGTCTCAATCAATTCTTCTGCAAGAGCGTCTAAAGGCAACCATGAAAATCAATTAGTAACTCAGTTTTGATAGAACTATTTTTCATAAATGTACAGTAGCAATACATAAACTAATAAAAAGGTGTAGCTATGAGTTAAATTTTAAATGAAGCTATTGTATACTATAAAATAAAAAAGTCAATGTTAACTCATACCAAGGTGGAGACATGCCATTTCCCTCGTGCAATTGAGAGCTCTATTTATTGACACATTTCCTTGTCGCTTGAGTGTTAAGCTTGGATTCTTAGCTTTAAAGCGCATCCAAAACGATTTACCTAACCTGTGTTTAAAACAAAAATAAAAAATTAACTAAAAAAGCTTCTCTTACAAAGCTTCAACTCCTGGACTACAAGCAATCTCTTTATATCTTAACATGTTGACTATTACTACCTTTTAAAAATATATATAAGAAACATAAATACTTGTTTTGTGTCAAAGCATTTTTTGCATTTGCAGATAATGCTATGAATTTTCTGCCACCTTTCAATCTTTTATTTGTGTATTGTCTAACTTTCAGAACATCAAGGACAAGTTTTGTTAGTTCTGCTTTGTTTATGCCTTGCATTACTCGATTTTTATTCCTAATGTATGAAACAATTGACATCACTTCTTCCTCCAAGAGAATTGCACAGTACTGTCTTTCAAGACCATTGACTATTTTCCCATCAAGTCTACGGTTTATTGTTTCACGACCTTTAATAAGTGGATATTGTCTTGTTTTAATTGCAGCATGTCCTCTTACATTGTTTTCTTTACACCATTGAACAGCAGCTTCAAGTTGTTGTTTTTTTTTCTAATATAGCTTTTCTTTTAATTAGTGCTTCAGCATTAGAACTTGGATTTAGTGACTTCATTTGCAAGCGAGTTTTGAATTTTTTGTTGCTGTTACTCATGTTTATTTATTTGCTTACAAATAAAATAATATCGCAAATTCACATACTGCAAACTGAACTAAAACTATCCTCTAAGCAGGAGCGTAAAATAAAATCTCTATATAAATTCATTATCATCAAAAAGATAGCTCCAACTACTATAAATCTACTTTAAATCATGAATTTTTGTAACATCACTTATATTTTTGTTAAAAATAATATAATTAATGTGGTTTTTGGGGTCCCAAGCATGTGGTTTTTGTAGCGCTTTAGGTACTTCCCTAAAATATAAGTTTGCAATCAAACTACCATATGAAGGGGATTTTAATATAACAAGCTATTCCAAAAAATTGGAAAGTTGCAACTAATTTCATAAAAGTTATAAACAATTTAAGCCATGCGGGTTTTGAGGTCCCTTACTAAAATATAGCGAAACTTTACTGAAAAAAAAAAAGCAAACAAAAAATACCAAAATACTTCTTAACCCCTGGGAAGAACTTTTACCATATAAAAGAATATAAAAAAGCAAAATAAAGTTAAATTATTTGTTTTGTACAAAAGATACAGCAAAAGAAAAAATCATGTGGTTTTTGGGGCCCGTCTACCTGTATTATCCACTTTTTTAAAAAATTTAAAAGTTTTATAAAGTTTTATAGTAAAAAGTGAGAGAAAAAAAATTAATAATTCAAATTATATTTCACTAAGTTCAAATTATTTAAATTATATTGCTCAAATTATTTTTTGGAAAAAGTTTCTTTGAACAGAAGTAAAATAATCTATTTTTTTAGTTTAATTTTTGGTTTAATGTTTGCAATAACCACTGGTTCAAAGTTTGCATTAGAAAGTTTCAATGGGAAAAAAATAATTAACTATTCAACATGTTGACGAATTTACAACGGAAAAATTACAAGATGTCCGAAATAAGTGTCTTGTATTCAAATGAAAGTGAAATTTTTTTATTTGCATTTAGCAAAAAAACTGCATTTATATGTTGTGTAAGGACTAAAACATCATAAAAAATACTTTTGATTAAATTCAATATCAATAATTAGAATGTCTTTGAACACTAAATTTCATTTTTCTCAAAATGAGAAGATGTGACACCTGTGGTTTTACCTGTGTGGTCTACAAATGTTTCTATTTATATTTTGTATGTTGTTAACACATTTTAAACTTTTATCTAAAAATTATTTTAACAAGTAATCTTAAATAGAATATGAAAAACGCGATACCAATTTAAAAAAATATTTTCATTTTATTTAAAGCGATATCAAGATTAAACATTTTCTGTAAATAAACAAGTTTTTTTTAGGATTTTTTTTCAAAAAGATATCTATTTAAACAAAAGAATTTTAGTCTTCTAAAAACCTCCTGTTCCAATAATTTTGAAATTGAAATTTAAAATAAATAAATAAAAAATTGGAAAAATTTAAGAGAATTCTAACACAAAATAATTATAAATTTAATTGCAGCGAGGAGCATTCCTAAAAGTTAAACATAGATTTACCTACAGTAACAATATCAGATTTAAAACAGAAAGCAAATGAGGATAAAATTTTTGTTCAAATCGTAAACATGTTGAATAGTTAATGTTTTTTTTGCCATTGAAACTTTCTATTGCAAACTTTAAACCAGTGATTATTGCAAACATTAAACCAAAAATTAAACTAAAAAAAATACTTTACTTCTGTTCAAAGAAACTTTTTCCAAAAAATAATTTGAGCAATATAATTCAAATAATTTGAACTTAATGAAATATAATTTGAATTATTAAAGTTTTTTTCTCTCACTTTTTACTACAAAACCTTTTGATCCACTCTTATTGTAGAACTTTTAATTTTATTACAATAAGAAAATATAAAACAACTTTATAAGCAGTAGAAACTTTTATAGCTCTTTGTCAAACTTTTTATCAAATTTTTTATTATTTATTTGTTGTCAACAAATAAATGGATAGATAGTGTGAAACCCAAAGACAACGCTTGTCTAAAGAATTACTTCATGACCCAATAAATGATGCTTGTTATATTAATGTTACAAACGCTTGTAACAAGTATAAAACTAAATTTTGTATTTAATAAGTTAAACAATTTTTTAAAGGAATAAACAGATACCCAAGACCAAAGCTTCTCTCATATTTGGGTATGCTAGGGATGTCGTATTTATTAAATGTTGTCTTATATTACAATATTTCTGCAAAAAAAATTACCTACTTTTTTGCAAAATTGTTCGAAATCAAAGCTCGCTAAAAGACATCAAAATTTGGCACTTCTCAATATTAATACCTTAGAATACCTTTTTGTTTTTCTGATGTGTTTCCTCCTTCATGTTATTACACTTCTAATTTTGTTATTTCCTTTGCTCCTGAAGTGTTAAACCTTAATTTGATTTTTGTATTGTATTCTTACTCACCCCATCTGCATTTTTTGATCTTAAAGAAAGTCACAAACATTTGTCATGTTTGTTTTAGGAGAACTTTTCTCTGCTCTCGCGCAGTATATATATATATATACATATTTATATATATATACATATTTCAACTATATGTTTATATATATACTTATAGTTGGTAACATATATATATATTTTTTTTTTTTACTAATTCACCTCCTCAAGGCCAAGAAGGTCACTACAGACAAGGAAGCTACTTATTTGTGGTATAACCCTCTCTTAACTCTATAACTCCGAAACACGAACCTTGATGAACAAGGCCGCTGCGCGGAAAAACGAGTTGAACGCGGTACTACCAGGGATGTGGTGAGGATCGAACTCAGAACTTTTCCCTTATGAAGTGAGTGCTCTACCATATATATCTATATATGTATACATATATACATATATATATATATATACATATATATATATATATATATATATATATATATATATATATATATATATATATATATATATACATATATATAAACAAGCCATCCAAGTAAGTGTGTGTGGTTTTACACCTTGTTTGTCCATGCATAAAGTGTTTAGTTGGACAACTTGGCCATGGCCATTTGAGATATTAAGATCGTAGAACAAACTAAGCTTAACAAAACTTTAAGGAAAAAAAAGGAAAATAAGTTACATAACTTTTTACTGCTTCTATTTTCATATTTTAATGATGGTTTTTATTTTCAGTAATAAGGTTTGATCCAAGTCAAAAAAAATAGTGATACATATTTAGCAAAAATAAAAAGACAGTTTATTTAGTATTTTAGGTATAAAACATATATAACATATATTATAACATATTTTTGCACTTTTGATGTATCAAGTTTCTAATGTAAAAATATAAAAAATCAGTAATACAATCATTAAAATATATAACATTTGATTGTATTTACTACCCCATAGGAGCAGTCGCCTAATATATTAAAACATGCAAACAGCCCAGGTCAAGTTGTCTTAACTTAATACATTGTCCACATGCTTGAACAAACAAAGCATAAAACCGCACCAACTTTCTGGAAAGGCTTGATATTAGTAGAAAATCACTTAACAAAAATTTTTTTCATGTTACACTTTGTTTCATCAACAAAGATTCATCAGAAATTAATCTTTGTTTCATTTCTGATGAATCTTTGTTGATGAAACACAGTGTAAAATAAAAAATTTTTTAAATATATATATATATATATATATATATATATATATATATATATATATATATATATATATATATATATATATATATATATATATATATATATATATACATATATATATTTAAACAACTTTAAAATGTATTCTACACAATAGAGTGCTCAATGTTCTTAAAAGAACAGAGCAATTATATATTAGTAGAAAATCACTTAACAAAATTTTTTTTCATTTTACACTGTGTTTCATCAACAAAGATTCATAAGAAATGAAACAAAGATTAATTTCTGATGAATCTTTGTTGATGAAACAAAGTGTAAAATGAAAAAAAATTTGTTAAGTGATTTTCTACTAATATATATATATATATATATATATATATATATATATATATATATATATATATATATATATATATATACACACATATATATATATATACACACATATATATATATATATACACACACATATATATATATATATATACCATATATATATATATATATATATATATATATATATATATATATATATATATATATATATATATATATATATATATATATATATATATATATATATATATATATATATATATATATATATATATATATATATATATATATTAGTAGAAAATCACTTAACAAAAATTTTGTTAAGTGATTTTCTACTATGTTATAAATGTTATAAAAATTTTTTAAATGATTACAAAATGGCTAGTTAGAATGTTACAAAATACTCAGAAAATCAAAATCACTCAGGATGAGTGCCATCAGTTTTTTAGAATTCCGTTCGTTAAATATTTTTAATGAACGAGTTCGTACTTTTGCAATTCTTTTGTTACATAATTCTAACTCTTAATCATAGATATAAAAAATCCACGATAATAATTGCTTTGTAACGTAAGTTAAATATATGGTATCAAAAAGCTAGCTTATTTTTCTTAGCCGGTCAACTTTGATAAATTTTTATATATTTTCAAAACTGGTATAGAATTCCCAACTAGTGAAAGTTTTTGATACAAACCGCTATACTGATTTGCAGAAATCTGACCTAAAAGTTGATGCACTTTTTTTACCTTTTTTTCCGTGTAACATAAGTTAAGTGGCATTTTCAGTAATAAATTAAAAGTTTAATCTAAAATTTAAATAGGCAAATATTTGATAAAGTTGTTGCGCGTGTAACAAAAGTTAAAAATAGAATTGCCCATTGATATATATGTATGTATATATATATATATATATATATATATATTATATATATATATATATATATATATATATATATATATATATATATATATATATATATATATATATATGTTTCTTTTTATCTTTCTTTTATTTAAAAGATTGCCAGGCCAAAATAAAACACTTAGTCAATGTATGTAAACTGCACTTGCCAGCTTATTTTATTTGATGCATTTACACACTGCAAAAAAAAGCAAAAATAAGGAGATAAAAAAAAAAATAATCATGTAAATATTAATGTAAGAAAACTCTATCAAAAAGTACAAAAAATTAGTCATTAAAGTTAATTTTGTTTTTTTGAGTTTTTAAAAAAAGGATAAAATTTAATGTACTTCTGCAATTAGTATAACTAATGGTTAATGGTTTTAACAAAATGAGGTAGCAAAATTGCCATCATAAGTAAACATTTTTATATAAACAATTAAATATAGATTATATAGACAATATTTCTGTTTATAAAAAATATTTTTGTATATTAAAAAATCATAAAAGCGACAAAGATTTCTAATTACTTACAGAAGAAGGAAGAACAACATTAAAAGATTCATACTCTTGTTGAACTGCAGCGACACACACTCGACTACCAGGTTGTATGGAATAAGTTCCTGGTGATGTAAGATATAAATATATAAAAAGAGGTTGGCCAGCCTGTAACTCAAGGATACCTGCAATACTGTAACTTGAATTTTTTGATGTTCTAAGGTTAGTTGTAAACAACCCTGTTCTTTGGTTAGAAAATGTCGATGGATCATTTTGCAGAGAAAGTATCAAAGATAATGATGAAGATGATGTTTGAACATTGATTATTGCACTGATTATAAAAATTTGTGTTTGAGTAAAAGAAAACCTACAAAAAAATAAACATGCTATACATGTATACACACATATACACATAAATATATATATATATTTATATATATACAGGGCTCGAATTAACATAAAAAAATCTAATCACGATTTTTTTGTTGCTCATAACCCCTCCTCCACTCCTGCCGGAGGGGAGGGGGCATTATTTATTTTAACTTATTTATAATAACATATATAATAAGTCTCATTTTTGCATAAGATGTCATAACATTTACGTTCAGCGGTTGTAAAGTAGCTTTAGTTATAATTTACATTATTACTATTATTATATTGCATTAAATCTAACAGCTGTATTTTTGTAAAATCGATGAACTTGATATAATCTTCTTTTAATTAACTATTTCATTTTCTATTTTATTTACATATTTTAAACTGTTTAAAACAACTAGAATATTTAATTTTCTATAAATTTTCACTTTTTTCATTCAATAAAATAAAGCGAAAAAAAAAATGTGTCTAAATAATAGAATCTTTTACGATCTAATACTTTTTTTGATTGCTAATAGAAAAAGTATTAGATCGTAATCGTAAATATTTTGATCGTTTTGTAATCATTTCACTAGTTTAATGCTTAGAATATTAAATTTTCTTCCTCGCTTTCACTTTCTTCCAAATCCGATATTGTAACTGTAGCTAGATCAATGTCTGTTTTTCCTGACTATCTTTTTCTTTTTTCCGGATAACGATGAAAATTTGCTGACAATCTTCTAACTTTATGATTATACCATTCGTCCATAGCAGTATCAGGTTCAAATTTGTCAATCTCAGGACCTTCTTCACTTATCCTAAGTAGAGATTCTAAGAGATCTCGTCTAAGACAACTTCTCCAGTCATTTTTTACGCAATTCACACATGAAAACATCCGTTCTACTTTCACATTTGTAAAAGGACAAATTAAAAATAGTTCAAAAATATCAAGAATATTTCGGCTTTCTTTGACCAAATTTGATTTGGAAAAAACAATTTCCCAAGTTTTCAAATAATACTCATTTTAATTGTTACTTATGATGGGAAATATGTATGCTTTTAAAATGATCCACTCATGAAGTATATGATTCAAATCACATCCTACACCAATTAAAAATTCAGAAAAATGTTCAACAACTTCACAAATAGCTTTATTGCCAAAAGTTCCATCATTCACATTTAAGGGCCAGTTATAAACGTCAAGTAAAGCTATCAAATGTATAAACAATGGTGATTTTTGGAGAGATTGAAAACGGCCTTCCATACATATGGTAATATTTGCAATAATTAGCTTGTACTGGTCAAGAACACGGCTATTAACTTCGGTATATTGAGAAAGTGCAATATTTTGATAACATTGCTTTGAATCAATTGTCTCAATATCTTTAGACAGTTTTTTATAATGGGTCATAACACTTGTATCATCAAGCAAATTGTCTAGCGAATTTTCTAGAAGAATTTGGGAGTCTGTTATAGCCAAAGAATTTGGGAGTCTGTTATAGCCAATGATTCAATATGTGTCATAAACACAACATAATTTTCTAAAGCAATTTTCATTGCTTTATACTTGTGATCAATCTACCAAGTTCCGCATGCTTTTGTTGGTTTCGGAACGCTATTACCCCAAGCTTCGGCTAATCCTTGTAGTTCTCGGTAGCGCTTTGGCGACTTTTGATACAAGTGATAAAGTTGTAAAAGTAGTTCGTCAACAGTTTTGAAGGCAGATAAATTTTCAAACGCATCTTTTAAAGCAAGTTCAAGTCGATGGTTAAAACAGTGTACAACTTCCAGCCAAGGAGAACCTTCCTTTAGTAATGCGCCTAAACCAGCATAAACTCCTAGATTAATGTTAGCTCCATCAAGATGTACACTCAATAGATGTTTATAAAAATTGGTAATACAAACTCTTGTAAAAGCATCTGTTATACATTTTTTCAGGCCAACAGCATTAGAATTCTCTGCTGTTTCAATAGATAGGAATTCTACTTTCGGACTTCCGTCTTTTAAATAAAGAATGTAAATCAATTCCTGTTCGGATACAGCTGAATCTGTGCTTCCATTACAGAGAACACAGTAAAATCTAAAATTTTTTAAACATTCAGTTAATTTGTTTTTAATTACGGTAATGTAATCTGTAAATATTGCAACTGCACGGTCAGTGCCATAAGAATTTCCTAAATTTGTAACCTTATTCTTCTTTTCTAATGCAATCAAAGAAATATAATCAAATAAGGATAATCTGGACGCTCTCATTTTGCCAAGTAATACGCGATATTAAACTTTTTCCGTAATGAGTCAGAGTCTTTTACGGCCATTTTACATAAACCACACCTGATTCGAGTATTAGTAATAACATGTTTAGATAATGAAACTGAACCTAATGTTGTTTGTTGATGAATTCGCGTGGCCTATTTATGTAGCGCACTGCTTAAGTGCAATGCCAGTGAATCTTTTTTTATTGATATTGTTCCTGGTTTGATCCATGTCATGGAAAAAAATTTTGTTTGACTTATCCGTTTTTCAAATTGTTTACATAAACTGCATCTTAATCTTATAACTTCATTTCCATTTAAATTGTATTCCAACTCGCAATTAAAATGTTTTTCCCACTTTTTAACTGTAGATAATCTGCATCTGTGGTCCTTATTTACATCCATTTATTGCTATTAATTTAAAATTACCAAGTGTACTAACAAACTTTAAAGTTTTTTTTTAATAACTATTTAGAGTCTATATTGCCATCCACTATTCTTCGCAAAATAAACTTATAAAAATATTAAATTTGTTCATAATGAATGAGCAAAATCGGAATAAAGCCCTTGAGAATTTGAGTTAAGAAAGTGACATTTCAATGCGGATGGCGCATCACTACAAAGGACATTTAATACATCAAAATTTTCTTCTATTTTTTTTTTTTTGTTTGTTTAAAAACCTGCATTTTAAAAACTAAAGTGTGCAGAAAAAACCAACAAAAAAACTGCAGAAGTGCAAACATTATAGCAAACATGCATATATCACCTATGCTATTTTATTATAACTCACCTTCCATTACTTTTTACACTGTTGCTTGGAGTTTGAAATTGTCCATAACCAGATGTCGGTATTGGTATGGGAATGGTCAGCCATGATCCACCATAATTAACTATCGGCGCTGTAAGCATACTTGAAATTCCTTCACAAAAAAAAGGTATATTTATAATATATAAGAACAATTGAAACATAAAATATATGTTATGAAAAAACACATTATATAAAATCACATTAAATACCATAATATAAAAACTATATAAAGTTTTTATAAAAGATTTTTATATGATTTAATAAGATTGTATTATCACTTATTAATTTTAGTGCACACTTTTGCTTAAATCACCTATGAGATCCTCATAGGTGATTTATGCAAAAGTTAAGTGATTCTCCATCTTGTAATAAAAAAAATCAATGATGATCAAAGTAATATTTAAGAATTTCTTTGAGTTACCTGTTACAAATAGTCGACTTCAATTAAATAAGATCATATATAAGAGTAAATGCATGTTGTGGGTGTGCACCTGCCAACAACATGTTTAAAAATTAAAAAAAAATTACCTGGTGTTGATCCACCTTCATTTACTAATATTCCAAAAAAGCCACTTTGCATTTTAACAATGTAGCTCTCTGTGCCTCTACTTACAATGACCACTGAATCTCCGATATTTAACTTTAATGATATAGACATACTAAGAGAAAATAACAAACTCTGTGGATCTGCCCCAATATCAGCTCCAGTGATGCTATCATCTGGTACCCCATTTAATAGAATACCAATATCATAATGGCCACTCTTAGAAGCAGAAATTAGAATATTTGCCGAAAACTGATAAATACCATCACAAATAGATACAAACTTTCCAACATCTTGAGAAAACCCAGTTCTACTCTTAAACAAGCCAGGCCTACCTTTAGCATTCCATTTTAAAATACTATTCCAATCATTGTTTTCTATGTAATATTCTTGAGTCAAATATGAAGAAAAACCAGGCACTTGGTTGTAAAAGCTAACAAACTGTATACAAAATGTTGATTCAGAACCTCCCCGAATTATCCAACTTTGATCTAACTCAGAAAATACATAAACTGACACAACATCACCAGAGAACAAGCGAGTTGTTCCAAATACTGATAAACTTTTGTATCCAACTGAATCTTGAAAAGAGCTGGAAAGGCCAGGGTGACTGTTAATTAAGTCATTATTACTAACTAATGCTACTTTAAAAATACCATTTTGAGCGCCAGAAAAAGTTATTGTAGTAAATATTTGGTATATCCCAGATTGTAATACTTTAAAATCTGATGTGTTGAATATGCTTGATGAAGTAAAGTGACCAAACCCAGCTGAAACAGACCAAGATGATATTTTTGACCATCCAACAACAGCTATTTGTATGTTTTCATTTAGATATGAACTAACTGCAATATTTGAGAATGCTAAAGAAAAAGAAAAAAATATATAACAACAGTATAAACAATACATAGAAATACATGACAGAATAAAAAATACACAAAAATAAACAGAATTATAAACAATACACAAAAATGCACAACAATATAAACAATGCAAACAACATAAATAAATAAAACTTGAAAATTATTTTTTTTGCTTTATTTTAATAATTTAATAAAGTATTTTATTTTTTGACTAACATTTTTATTTAAACTTTGCTTTTAGTTGTTTTGTTTTATATATACATATATATATATATATATATATATATATATATATACATATACATATATATATATACATAAATATATATATATACATATATATATATATATATATATATATATTATATATATATATATATATATATATATATATATATATATATATATATATATATATATATATATATATATATATATATATATATATGCTGCGTAGCGAAAACGCGTAATGCATTTCTAAGTAACTCAACTCAGCAAATATATTTTGCATCGTTAGAAGTTATATTGCGTCACTAGCGTCTTTTCAAGTACTGCATTGTAATTAAAGTTATTTTATTAACGCGTTAAAAACCATACAAACAGTTTGTTTTTTTCTCACTATAACAAAAGTTACAAATAAAATCTAAGTTCTTATTAACAAAATCATTTTTATTACTTTTTTCAAATATGAACTAAATTTTATTTTGAAAAAAATATTTTTTTCATGAAACGTAAAATATTTGTTTATTTTCTTATGATTTTATATTTGGTTTTTGGTTATTTTATTAACTGTTAATGCAATTTTTCTTATTTAATTTGTAAACTTTTTTTAATAATGTTTTTAAACAATAAAGTTTTTTTTTGTTATTTATCAGTTACCGATAACATATTCGTGATCATAATTTATTTTCATAAATTAAATGAACGTCATTAAAACTTTATGTTATTGAATTAACAATAAACAAAATATCTTATTAATAAAATATTTACATCAAAATAAATCGTGCATTTTTTAAACTTATTATGACTAAAAATAATTTTTATATTTAAAAGGAATTTATATATTTAATTCCTTAAGATAAAACTTAAAACACTTTTTTTTTAAACTAATTTTAAATAACAAAAAAAAAAAAATGAAACAAACTGTTTCTTTAACAAAAAAATCTATTATTTTACAATTGCGGTTAAATGCTTTTACTTACTTTATTTCTTCTGAATAAACGTCACGTTAACGGTAATCAAAAGATAATTTAAATATTCTAAAAGATATAAGTTTTTGCGTAGCGCAAAACTGCTGAATGCGTAGGCAAATCGCCTTTTCGCAAGCAAAATGCGAGCTGCGTAGCGCTTCTTAACAAGGCCTGATATATATATATATAAACAGTTACGGACCTAATTTTAGACTCAGACTTCAATTTTAACAAAAAACTTAATTCCATAACCATATATTTAAAAATGATAATGTAAATAATGATTTATTACAGCCTGCTAATACTTGCATGAATGTCCTTTCGATTTTAGTATTTCTTTAATGCGCTGCGGCATTGAATCCACCAAATTTTTGCAGATGTCAGCTGAAAATGAGCACCAGATAAATTTTTTCAATTAAATCCGGGATGGAGGAAGGCTTTTCTTCAGCAACTCGGGGTTTAATTAAAACTCATAGGTTTTCGATCGGGTTTAGATCTGGCGAATTTGAAGGCCAGTCCAATAATTCAATTCTTTTTGATATAAACCAGTTTTTAGTTTGCTTTGAGACGTGGTAGGTAGCTGAGTCCTGCTGGAACACCGTGCAATTGTGAATCGCCATGAATCATTCCAAACTGTCATTCAAAATATTAATGTACGCTGTTGAATTTAAAGTTTCTCCTTGATTTATAAATCGAATGGAACCACAGCCATGTGCCGAGAAGCTGCCCCACAACACCATATGAGCAGGGTGCTTAACAGTTGGAACTGTAAACCTTGGGTCAGTTGTTGATGAATGTTTAGGACGTCGAACCCATTGTTTACAGCTTCCCATCAAATAAAAATTACTCTCGTCACTAAACATGACTTTTGCCCAATCTTCTGATGTCCAATGAGAGTACTTCTTACAAAACAATATTCTCTTTTTCCGTTGGATATCAGAAAAAAAAGGCTTCTTTAAAAGCCTTGACGCCTGCATAAAAAGTCTGTTGCATAAAATACGTCGAATATGACGAGTGGAAACATTCAAATTTAAATTCCTTTTGATAGCTGAAGATGTAATAGTTGGTGTTTTCATTACTTCTCGTCGAATTAAACGTTCTTTCTGCGCTGAAATAAGCCCTTGGTCTACCAGGATGATGTTTAGGTTTGATTGAACCAGAAGAACTAAACTGCCTTACAACAAGCGACGCTGAAGATTGTGATATTCCCAACCTGGATGCAATGTCCCTTGTGTTATAATTTTCCTCAAATAATAAAATAACTTAAGATCTAATCGATTCATTTCATGTTTTCTTCTTCCCCATTATGGTGTTTTAAAATGACTGAAATAAAACAAGTTAAAAAATTAGCCAGCTACACAAATTCACAACTTCTTAATAAATAATTGATAACAATAATCGTTTCCTTATTTATACATAACTAACATTTTTACTGGAATTCCAAATCCGTCAGATGCTATTTTTGCATGTTATATCATCAGGTATATTTAATTCCATGAAACAAATTTATTCATCAAGTTATTTATGCATGCATCATACTTATTATGCTATTTTCACACTTTCATCATGAAAAATTTGATTTTATCACTTTGAGTTTAAAATTAAGTCCGTAACTATATATATACATATATATATACATATATATATATATATATATATATATATATATATATATATATATATATATATATATATATATACTTTTATTTGCATATATTGCATATATTTTTTTATTTGCATATATTTGCAATATATTTGCATATTTATATATATATATATATATATATATATATATATATATATATATATATATATATATATATATATATATATATATATATATATATATATATATATATATATATATATATATATATATATATATATATATATATAAAGACATTTATTAATGATCAACAAATACTTTCTCATACTTTTTAAATGTGACAACGCCGGTTTTTCTATATATATATATATAAAAATATATATATATATATATATATATATATATATATATATATATATATATATATATATTCATATATAAATATATATATATACATATATATGTATATTTATATCTACATACAAGTATATACATACATATATAAATATATAATATGCATATAATTTTATATACATATATATATACTTTATATATATATATAAACATATATATAAATATATATATATATAAATGTATATATATATATACATATATATATATGTATATATATATATATGCATATATATATATGTATATACATATATATATATATATATATATATATATATACAGTACTAAAAAAATTATAAATATTATATATATATATATATATATATATATATATATATATATATATATATTGTGCGGCCGTGGCGCAGTGGTTAGAGCGCTTGCCTTATAAGCTGGAGATCCAGGTTCGAAACGAGCTTTGGACATATTTTCGCGTCACGGTAAGGAAGGAGGCGTGAACTTTCTGGTTAAATGCACTTCCGCGGTGCCCTGTGACAAGACCGTTAGGACTTCTTGGGGCACCTAAAAAAAAAAAAAAAAAAAACAAAAAAAATTAAAAAAAAAATAAATATAAAAAAATATATATATATATATATGAAGACCTCAGTGGTAGTTGTTGTTAAATTTAAAAAGTATTGAGAAAGTATTTATTGATCATTAATAAAAGTCTTTATTTAAAGCAAATGAAACTAAGCAATTTAAAAAAATTTATATTATAATTATTTTATTTAAAATCTATTCAAAAACAAAACATTTTGTAATTTTTTATACAAAAATTTTTTTTTTTTTGCCCTAATACTTTCTCAATACTTTTTAAATGTGGCAACGCGGCTTTTTCCACTGAGGTCTTCATATATATATATATATATATATATATATATATATATATATATATATATATATATATATATATATATATATATATATATATATATATATATATATATATATATATATATATATATATATATATATATATATATATATATATATATATATAAAGACATTTATTAATGATCAACAAATACTTTCTCAATACTTTTTAAATGTGACAACGCCGGTTTTTCTATATATATATATATATAAAAATATATATATATATATATATATATATATATATATATATATATATATATATATATATTCATATATAAATATATATATATATACATATATATGTATATTTATATCTACATACAAGTATATACATACATATATAAATATATAATATGCATATAATTTTATATACATATATATATACTTTATATATATATATAAACATATATATAAATATATATATATATAAATGTATATATATATATACATATATATATATATGTATATATATATATATGCATATATATATATGTATATACATATATATATATATATATATATATATACAGTACTAAAAAACTTATACATATATATATATATATATATATATATATATATATATATTGTGCGGCGGTGGCGCAGTGGTTAGAGCGCTTGCCTTATAAGCTGGAGATCCAGGTTCGAAACGAGCTTTGGACATATTTTCGCGTCACGGTAAGGAAGGAGGCGTGAACTTTCTGGTTAAATGCACTTCCGCGGTGCCCTGTGACAAGACCGTTAGGACTTCTTGGGGCACCTAAAAAAAAAAAAAAAAAAAAAAAAATTAAAAAAAAAAATATATATATATATATATATATATATATGAAGACCTCAGTGGAAAAAGCCGCGTTGTCAAATTTAAAAAGTATTGAGAAAGTATTTATTGATCATTAATAAAAGTCTTTATATAAAGCAAATGAAACTAAGCAATTTAAAAAAACTTATATTATAATTATTTTATTTAAAATCTATTCAAAAACAAAACATTTTGTAATTTTTTATACAAAAATTTTTTTTTTTTTGCCCTAATACTTTCTCAATACTTTTTAAATGTGGCAACGCGGCTTTTTCCACTGAGGTCTTCATATATATATATATATATATATATATATATATATATATATATATATATATATATATATATATATATATATATATATATATATATAAAGACATTTATTAATGATCAACACATACTTTCTCAATACTTTTTAAATGTGACAACGCCGGTTTTTCTATATATATATATATATAAAAATATATATATATATATATATATATATATATATATATATATATATATATATATATATATATATATATATATTCATATATAAATATATATATATATACATATATATGTATATTTATATCTACATACAAGTATATACATACATATATAAATATATAATATGCATATAATTTTATATACATATATATATACTTTATATATATATATAAACATATATATAAATATATATATATATAAATGTATATATATATATATATATATATATGTATATATATATATATGCATATATATATATGTATATATATATATATATATATATATATACAGTACTAAAAAACTTATACATATATATATATATATATATATATATATATATATATATATATATATATATATATATATATATATTGTGCGGCCGTGGCGCAGTGGTTAGAGCGCTTGCCTTAGAAGCAAGAGATCGAGGATCGAAACGAGCTCTGGACATATTTTTCACGTCACGGTATGGTGCGAGGCGTAAACTTTCTAATTAAATGCACTTCCGCGGTGCTCTGTGACAAGACCATTAGGACCTCTTAGGGCACCTAAAAAAAACAAAAAACAAAACAAAAATTAAAAAAAAATATATATATATATATATATATATATATATATATATATATGCAGTGGAAAAAGCCGCGTTGTCAAATTTAAAAAGTATTGAGAAAGTATTTATTGATCATTAATAAAAGTCTTTATTTAAAGCAAATGAAACTAAGCAATTTAAAAAAATTTATATTATAATTATTTTATTTAAAATCTATTCAAAAACAAAACATTTTGTAATTTTTTATACAAAAATTTTTTTTTTTTGCCCTAATACTTTCTCAATACTTTTTAAATGTGGCAACGCGGCTTTTTCCACTGAGGTCTTCATATATATATATATATATATATATATATATATATATATATATATATATATATATATATATATATATATATATATATATATATATATATATATATATATATATATATATATATATATATATATATATATATATATATATATATATATATATATATATATATATATATATATATATATATATATATATAAAGACATTTATTAATGATCAACAAATACTTTCTCAATACTTTTTAAATGTGACAACGCCGGTTTTTCCACTGAGGTCTTCATATATATATATATATATATATATATATATATATATATATATATATATATATATATATATATATATATATATATATATATATATATATATATTCATATATAAATATATATATATACATATATATGTATATTTATATCTACATACAAGTATATACATACATATATAAATATATATATATGCATATAATTTTATATACATATATATATACTTTATATATATATATAAACATATATATAAATATATATATAAATGTATATATATATACATATATATATGTATATATATATGCATATATATATGTATATACATATATATATATATATATATATATATATATATATATATATATATATATATATATATATATATATATATATATATATATATATATACAGTACTAAAAAACTTATTATGGATTTTCCAGTTTTTATATATTGCATATATTGCATATATTTTTTTATTTGCATATATTTGCAATACATTTGCATATATATATATATATATATATATATATATATATATATATATATATATATATATATATATATACATATATAAATATATATATATATATATACATATATATGTATATATATATATATCTACAAATATATATATACATATATAAATATATATATATGCATATAATTTTATATACATATATATACTTTATATATATATATATATATAAACATATATATAAATATATATATATATATATATATATATATATATATATATATATATATATATATATATATATATATATATATATACAGTGTATACAGTACTAAAAAACTTATTATGGATTTTCTAAGAACACTCAGGCTTAAACTCCTCTCCAGGCCTTCTTCTGACTGTCTGGACTCTATAATCCAACACAGCAATCGTTGACTCATCTGAGAATACTACCACAACAAAAAAAAAGCCTGAAAAGTTTCAAAGAAATTATGGTACAAACGTTACATTAATATACATGATCAACAAGTTAACACCACCTGTTAGTAAGAAAATATGATGAAACTAAAAGAAATCAAGGAATCAATTTTATCAGAGATCTAACAGAAAGCTAAATTAATGATTACCTAAGACCAATCTTCTTGCATCCAATTTTCATGCTCAACAGCCCATCCATGCCTGGCATGCTTCATTTTGTTTGTGAGTCTTGGCTTTTTCCTTGGTCTGTATGCCTTCAGTTCCTGCTCCAACAACTGATTATTCACTACTTTATGGATTACATTATTGTCTTCACTTGCTAATTCCATAGATATTTTCTTGCAAGAACTTCTTCCATCTGAGGGCCATTATTTTGATATTTCTCTAAAGTCTGGGGTAGTGATTCTTTTATGACTGCATTTTCCAACTCTTCTAGCTTCAACATTTCTACCCTCATACAGCTTCCTTTTCACTGCACTAACTGCTTGTATTGAAATCTTCAATTTCATAGCTATCTCCTTTTTTTTTTAAGGCTACTATTCTCCAACAAAACACAGATTTCTCTTTTTTTTCTAAGGCTCAGGTCTTTTCTTTTCCCCATCACTTCAAAATTGGTCAAAAATATCAAAGATTTTGCTGAACAACTATTTTTTTTTTTTTTCAGAACTGAAACTTAAAATTTATAGAGTCCAAGTACATACCAATTACACCGTACACCACAGAGAGTAAAAGAAAGTGACACAAACTCAAATTAGCATATTTCAGAATTTATAGGTAAATTTCAGCAACTTTTCTTGTCTACCCCTTAAATGACTTTAAAATTAAAAAAACCAGATGGATTTTATTTGACAATAAAATAGTCCCATTACTATATATATGTATGTCATTAAAAAAAAAGAATATCATTGACCACTGAAAACTCTTTGGCTGCCTTAATTAATGTAACTTAGTGACATTTCTAAAAATCTATAATAATTTTTCCAGTACTGTATATATATAAATATATATACATATATTTATATATATATATATATATATATATATATATATATATATATATATATATATATATATATATATATATATGCAACCCTCGGAATTAGGGTTGGCATTCAGCAATGCCGACCTAACTGCCGACCTGAAAGTGTTTGAGGTTGGCAAAAAATTGCTGACCTCGCTTCGATGTTTTATGATAAAACCTTTGTATCAAATAACTTTTGCCGACCTGATGCGGACCTCTAAAAGATTGAGGTCGGCAAATTATTGCCTCATTTTTCTTAATTCCGAGGGTTGTCTATATATATATACGAATAAATATATACATTTATATAATTATATATATATATATATATATATATATATATATATATATATATATATATATATATATATATATATATATATATATATATATATATATATATATATATATATATATTTAATATATATTTGGATATGCACAAACCCAGTGCTCGAAATGAGGCAGATGCAGGAGGAATGTTTTCTTGTCATCTTTTTATAGAGTATAAAGCATCATGTCAACTTTATATAAAGCTCTTAATATAACTATGATTAGTTACCAGTGTTCTATGTTTAATTGCTTCAGACTATAATCTTCATTAAAATAATATATATTTGGCAAATACTTTCAAAATATTTTTTTATATAAAACATTTTCAAATTTTAATTTTTGCCTCTTTTTTTTTTGAACATTTTCATAATAACATATAATAACAATATAAAATACTAAACAAAAATTTAAATAAAAACTTATAAGACTTGCAAAATAGTTAAATCTTTTGTAAAACCTTATGCAAAACTTTATAAAACTTTCAACCTTAAACTTATATAACATTTTAAAATATAATAACTTAAAATATATATAACCGTCTTACAAAATATAAAAACTTATCTAGAGACATGGTTTGTACAAATCTATGTGACAAAATAAAATTTTTTATTAAATATATTTAGTTTTTGAACAGAGATGTGGAGTCCAAAAAAAGACTCCACCTTTATATCTGTATTTTTCTTGGTCTATAGTGTTCAGAAGCTTTAAACAAGTTGGTTGACTTATGATGTGCTATAAGAAAAAAATTCATAAGATTTAATGACTTGGAACTTATTATTTCTAAGCCTGGAGTCTTGGAGTCTTGAAGCACTTTTCTTAATTTTTCATAAGTAGTCCACAAGTTTTTCAATAAAAATTTTTAGAGCTCCTAAAAACCAAAAACCACGAAGAAGTAATCTTTTTGTGGCTTTTGAATCCTGAAGCCTTTTGGGACTCTGCATCCTTCTTACTGGATGTTTAGATTTGAGCCAAACAACCTGGTATTTAAACAGCTTGTATACATAAAAATAAATACTGGCAATGTCTGGAATTTAAAAAAAAAAAGTAAATTTTTTATGTAAAACACTGAGCAGCAAAAAATGTTTTTGTTGTAAAATGAAGTCAAACACAATTTATATGCAAAATGTTAGCTTAAAAATGCATCAGTTAATGTTGCATATGAAAGTGTTAAAGCATTAACTTAGCATTGACATTTACAAAAAAAATTTCACACAAAAAAAAAGAATGTACACTTTTTTTACCATTAAAAATAATTCACAACTAAAAAAGTTAACTTAGCCAAATTGATTTACATTTTTAATAAAGTGGAACAACCCAACTCTTCCGTAGCTCAAGATTGCAAAATTTATAAAACATATCAATTCAAAAACATCTGTTATTGCCAACACCATTTTGTACCAATAATTGTTAGAACTAGTAATGAATAATTTGAAAAGTGATCTACAATAAGCAATTTTATCAAATGCACCAAACAAGAGAAACTAAAATATTTATTCAGTTGTAGTACAGTATTTCAGCACTTTAGAGTTATGTTTTACAAAATACTTAATTTTTATGAAGATTCATATGAAGACTCGACATTAGGATTTTAATGATCGGATTTCAATGTTTTTCAATTTCATTTTCATTTCCTACTCTGAAAATTAAGAAGATTGTAAGACAAATTTCTTTCTAATTCTTTCAAACATAAAAACACAAGCTTTTAGGTAGAGTAAACAATTTCCTACTCGAATTTCCTTGTTTAATAAAATTAATAAAGTAGAACATGGCGGAAACACAGATTTGTTATTTAAAATTGAAAGCGAAAGCGTAATAAGTATATTTCTCAAACATTAAATTTTTTAAGTTTTTTAAACTTCTTTTAAATTTATAAAACTATTAAATTTCCTAAATTTATAAAAACTATTTTATAACACTTGTTAATAATTATAACAAATCATTTAATAATTTTTTTAAGTCTATAGGAATTGGATGTATGAAGCCATAACATTATTTATGAATTATGATGTTTGAAGCCATAAAATATTTTAAAACTCCAAGACTATTCAGACCCGTAGCAAGCTTTTTTTGTTGTTTGAGATAGGTAACTTTCAGACATGGACACTCTCCCACTCCAAACATTTATATGTTTATGTTTATGGAACATCTGTTAAAAATTGAGGTGACCGAAGCCTGGGAACAAATAAAACCCTAAACTCTTTGCCCCCTGCCTTTAACGTGATAGCAACGAGTTTATAAATTGATTTTTTAAACTATTTATATCTAAATTTATATTAATCGACAATTTTTAAATTTCATTCAATAATCTCTTAGTGTTTGAAAATTATGACAATATTAAGTTTGAACCCCTTCAGTTTGATGGGGGCTGTAAACTTTTCAGGGTCATATAAATCGAAGACTATATAGATTTTTGCTTGAAGTTTAAAATTTGTCTATGAATTAAAATTTAGTTATAAATAGTAAAAAAAAAATAATAATAGAAACTTTTTCAAATTTATGTTCCACATTAAACATGTTTTATAGCATTTAGGAATCTAATTAACTTAAAACATTAATTTTATTTTTTACAAATAATATATCCATCTTAGTTATTTACAAAATGAACGTTAATTATATTTATAACATAATATAAATTGTGGTCCATTTAGTATAACTCCTTCGTTTATTAAATGATGAGTGCCACACAACAAAATAACAAGAAATAAAAAGTAAAAAAAATATTAGTATAAGTTCTTATATGAAAACGGACAACTCAAACGTATTCCGCCACTGCCTCCCACAACCATGCGAACACTTAATATATTTCAAAATTTGATCACAAACTGATTTTTTTAAGCTTTTTTGAAACACTTATGCCTAGAACCTTATGCCATCAGGCCCACCAAGAAGCATATATATCTATATTTTTATGTTTTGTTTGCACTAGCTTAATAGTTTAACTCTTTCCTAACACAAAATATAAAAACAATTGCAGTTTTAGAAGACAAAAAACAACTTTTCCTAATCAAGAAATCGTCAGCCGAGAACCAAAAGACCGTATGCCCACATTCTGAGTTTTTCTGTTTATTATCAATAAATATTCAACAACCAATGGAGTATGAGTCTTATAAATCTATTCTCAAGAATGATACAACTTTTGAAAATATTTAAAAATCTAGTCGGACATTCTGGCAGTAAGTCTTTAAAAATTAAATAAAACTTGATTTTCTCGGAAACACAAAAAATGGACACACAGCTTTTGGTTCTCTGCTGACGAAATGTTAATGTTTTAAAATAATTCGGTGTAGCGGGAAGATCCAAGGAAGTTAAAACTTCAAAGTCTTGTTTTCCTGGTAAATTTTGACGTCATGGGTCCTAATTTTCTGAGAAATTATGATTGGAGCGGTAAATTTAGACTCTAAAAAATATAACTTACGATTTGAGCGCAAATGCATGTGAAAATAAAACGTTATGTACCTTTTTACTTAAATAAACAAGCAATTTCTCAAATAAACACAAGAGTGCTGCTTTAAGGCGAAGGAAAGAAAACATTTTGACTTTGATGAGATAAAAGAATATCTTAGATATTCTTCTATCTCATCAAAAAAAAATAATAATAATAAAAAATACCCTTCTACTATACCTACACGTGATTATGGATATCAAGTTTTCGAATAGCAACAAAACACTATGAAGTGAAAGTGAAAGTGAAAGCTGTACATTTATTTGGAAAGACAAGAATGGTTATCAAAGATAGGGATCGCCAAATGGAAATTATCAGAGATGTGCACCAAGGTATTGGAGATTCCGAACACTCCAAAAAGTCAATTTGCAAGGCTCTTGAAACGTATCTATCGGTATTAAACTGCCAGAAAAAGAAATCGACATACTTCCGAGTTTCTGCTGACTATCTTCAGTTTTTGCATGATGATGGTTGTCATTGGTTATTAGAATTTACCTCAAGTAGCAGGGTTCAAGTTTACGATAGCCTGCGCACTAACCTAACATCGCTTTCGAAAACATGTTTAAAATTCCTTTTTGCACCTCTTGTGATGTGTAAAAAACTTGAAGTAATATTTCTTCCCGCAGACTACTTAAGACTTTGGTAAGGTTTATCCTAGTATTTATTAGGATGGAAAATCCCCCATCGGTGCTCAGTTTGTTGTAAATGAATTGCGCAATCACTTTATGAAATGTTTGACACTTAAATCATTTCCCAATACTAAAAAAACTCGTCCTTGTTTCAAGCAACAAAAACTAATTTTTCATGTTTTGATTCAAAAATCGATTTTTTATTTTGTGATTTACTTTCAATTACCTTTTTCCTTATGTTAATGTATTTTTTCTATATACTTACAGATTTATT